>NW_027422939.1:1760000-1952500 GCF_048934315.1 Petromyzon marinus | reverse complement strand
CCTGTCATACCCAAAAGTGTACAGGGAATGGCTCCGACTCCTGGCCACGTAGTTTTGCCCGGGCCCGCTCACCATCATGAAGGTCCTTAATAATCGTGAGCAGAGGGTCAGGGACTCTGAAAGCACGAAGAACAATCCAGAGCCCAGGCCTACTGATGGTATCATAGGCCTTGACAAGGCCAATAAAGCAGAGATGTAGGTCTTGTTGGAATTCCCTACACCTCTGCTGTAGCAGGCGGACAAAAAATGGCATCTTTGCAGGACCGCCCTTTCCTCAAACAGCATTGGGGCTCCGCAAGCCTCTCCTCAGCATGCCTATCGAAGCGATGTTGAATAATCCTTGAGATGCCCCTGTAGTTGTTACAGTCTGTGCGGTCCCCCTTCTTAAAGAGGGGGACCACCAGGGCATCCTTCCAATCCTGCGGAACCCGTCCAGTGGTCCAGACTGTTGTTAAGATGTCATGTAGGGCAGTCTGCGCACAAAGGCCACCCTCCCTCAGCATTTCGCTTGGGAGATCATCTCTGCCCGCTGCCTTTCCTGGTCTCAGGCTCTGGATCGCCTTCAGTACTTCCTCAACAGATGGCACCTCAGCCAGCGCACTCACAGAGGGTGACTTCTTACAATATTTTAGGCATCACAGCCTCAGCAGGGTTATCCCCACTTTGTCCCACATTTTCCAGGCTGAGAGATTCCCCCTCCCCCAGGGCCTCACAGAAATGCTCAGCAAATCTGCAAACCTGTTCCTGGGGGTCGGAGATTGGATCACCGTTCTTTCCCCTAATGATGGTAATAGGTATGGCGCTGCAGGTAACTTTTTTGATGGAGTTAAAGAGCGATTTGTGATCGCGGGCCATTGAGGCAGACTCCATCTCCTCAGCAACCCACAACCACCTCCCATCATTGCAGCGCCTCACGGCTCTCCGTACCTCCAAGCGAAGGCTGTGGTAAGCCTCCTCAATCTACGACATGGGATGTTGTAGCCAATGAGATTGGGCCTGTCGCTTTTTCTCAGCCAGCCTGAACACCTCCTCTGTCAGCCTGGGTCTCTGGGGAGGTCTGGACCGTTTTCCCAAATCAGCCATTGCAGCTGCATGAGCCACAGTCCTAAATGCCGCCTATTTCCCCTCGACATCAGGAGGAGTGGGGGACGATGCCAACCCCAGCCACAAGTGATGATGACATTTTCACTTGCAGCTTTCATCAGCTAGCTGAGACCATGCCACCTTAGGTTGGAATGGGGTCCTGGGTGTACACCCACTACCGGAGTGGAAAAATGGCAGGTGCATCTTACAGATGACTAGTCGATGGTCAGTGGGCAGATCAGCTCCACGGTGGGTCCTGGTGTCAAGGACATGGGCTCGCATCCGCTGGTCCGTCACTATGTAGTCCAGCAGATGTTCTTGCTTGGACCCGGCATGCATCCATGATGTTGTGTGGATGCGCCGATGCCGGAACAGCGTGTTGGTAATTTCAAGCCCATTGGCTGCACAAAAATCAAGCAACCTCCTACCGTTGTTATTGAGCTGATCTGGTCCATGCCTTCCAATCACTCCAGACCAGGTGCCAGCATCATGACCAACTCGGGCATTGAAGTCACCCAGCAAGATGACTCTATCCCGAGGGGCCACTTTAGCTAGCACCTGTGACAGGAGGTCATAGAAGGCATCTGACTCATTGGCCTTGCCTGCATCCCTCCAGATGTTCATCTTCGGTGGGGGCATAAGTAACTACGACCACCACTCCTCGCCTCTGGTTGATGGGAAGGCGAGCCCAAAGTAGCCTGATGCTTACAGCTTCCCACACCTCACCGCCACGCTCCCACGCCCCCTTCATTCTTGCGTTCAGAAGAAAAGCCACACCCTGTTCTTTGGCAGTCTCCTGCCCCGAGTAGAGGACTGTCCACCCCTCATGATAGCAGGAGCCAGAACCGGTCCACCGGACCTCCTGAATGCCACAGAGATCCAGGCGGTGCCGGTCCAGCTCCTAACAGAGGAGTGGCAGCCTCTCCTCCGCAGTGAGCGTTCGAACATTCCACGTGGCCATCCGCAGTGGTTTTTTGTTGTTTCTGTAGGTGACCCGAGGTAGGTACGTATCACCACCTTCATCACCACCTCCACCCTCATGCTAGCTAGCTACGGCGTGTCACCCTTGCCTACTTTCTCTGCTCCCTCCAGTGGCTTCGAGAGTGGCGTGCTGGCCGGGGGTCGCCACGACGACGATGGCGACGATGGCACCGTGGGGATGATGGAGCAGCACGAGGAGGAGGTGGAGGAGGTGTAACTGGAGGAGGTGGAGGAGGTGTAACTGGAGGAGGTGGAGGAGGTGTAACTGGAGGAGGTGGAGGTGAAGGTGGTGTAGGAGGTGGTGGAGGAGGAGGTGGAGGAGGAGGTGTAGGAGGTGGTGTAGAAGGTGGTGGAGGAGGAGGAGGTAGAGGAGGAGGTGAAGGTGGTGTAGGAGGTGGTGTAGGAGGAGGTGGAGGAGGAGGTGTAACTGGAGGAGGTGGAGGAGGAGGAGGAGGTGTAGCAGGTGTAACTGGAGGAGGTGTAACTGGAGGAGGTGGAGAATGAGGTGGAGGAGGTATAACTGGAGGAGGTGGAGGAGGAGGTGAAGGTGGTGTAGGAGGTGGTGGAGGAGGAGGTGTAACTGGAGGAGGTGTAACTGGAGGAAGTGGAGGAGGAGGTGAAGGTGGTGTAGGAGGTTGTGGAGGAGGTGGAGGAGGAGGTGTAAGAGGTGGTGTGGGAGGTGGTGTAGGAGGAGGTGGAGGATGAGGAGGAGGTGGAGGAGGAGGAGGTGAAGGTGGTGTAGGAGGTGGTGGAGGAGGTGGAGGAGGAGGTGTAGAAGGTGGTGGAGGAGGAGGTGGAGGAGGAGGTGGAGGAGGAGGAGGTGAAGGTGGTGTAGGAGGTGGTGTAGGAGGAGGTGGAGGAGGAGGTGTAACTGGAGGAGGTGGAGGAGGAGGAGGTGTAGCAGGTGTAACTGGAGGAGGTGTAACTGGAGGAGGTGGAGGAGGTGTAACTGGAGGAGGTGGAGGAGGAGGTGAAGGTGGTGTAGGAGGTTGTGGAGGAGGAGGTGGAGGAGGAGGTGTAGGAGGTGGTGTGGGAGGTGGTGGAGGAGGAGGAGGAGGAGGAGGTGAAGGTGGTGTAGGAGGTGGTGGAGGAGGTGGAGGAGGAGGTGTAGGAGGTGGTGGAGGAGGAGGTGGAGGAGGAGGTGGAGGAGGAGGAGGTGAAGGTGGTGTAGGAGGTGGTGTAGGAGGAGGTGGAGGAGGAGGTGTAACTGGAGGAGGTGGAGGAGGAGGAGGTGTAGCAGGTGTAACTGGAGGAGGTGTAACTGGAGGAGGTGGAGGAGGAGGTGGAGGAGGTGTAACTGGAGGAGGTGGAGGAGGAGGTGAAGGTGGTGTAGGAGGTGGTGGAGGAGGAGGTGTAACTGGAGGTGTAACTGGAGGAAGTGGGGGAGGAGGTGAAGGTGGTGTAGGAGGTTGTGGAGGAGGAGGTGGAGGAGGAGGTGTAGGAGGTGGTGTGGGAGGTGGTGGAGGAGGAGGTGGAGGAGGAGGAGGTGAAGGTGGTGTAGGAGGTGGTGGAGGAGGTGGAGGAGGAGGTGTAGGAGGTGGTGGAGGAGGAGGTGGAGGAGGAGGTGGAGGAGGAGGAGGTGAAGGTGGTGTAGGAGGTGGTGTAGGAGGAAGTGGAGGAGGAGGTGTAACTGGAGGAGGTGGAGGAGGAGGAGGTGTAGCAGGTGTAACTGGAGGAGGTGGAGGAGGAGGTGGAGGAGGTGTAACTGGAGGAGGTGGAGGAGGTGTAACTGGAGGAGGTGGAGGAGGTGTAACTGGAGGAGGTGGTTGGAGGAGGTGAAGGTGGTGTAGGAGGTGGTGGAGGAGGAGGTGGAGGAGGATGAGGAGGTGTAACTGGAGGAGGTGGAGGAGGTGTAGCAGGTCTAACTGGAGGAGGTGGAGGAGGAGGTGGAGGAGGTGTAACTGGAGGAGGTGGAGGAGGAGGTGAAGGTGGTGTAGGAGGTCATGGAGGAGATGTAACTGGAGGAGGTGGAGGAGGAGGTGTAGCAGGTGTAACTGGAGGAGGTGTAACTGGAGGAGGTGGAGGAGGTGTAACTGGAGGAGGTGGAGGAGGTGTAGGAGGAGTCTGATGGGGACATCTCCTGGTGATGTCTCTCCCCCCGCGGCCTCCATGGGCGCCACTGTCGGCTCACACCGCTGGCGAGGCCTCTCGGTCTCCGTGTGTGTGCAGCGTGCGCATTAGTGGTGTTGTTGTTGTCGTTATTGTTGATGTTTCGATTTAAAGCTTTCGTGACTGCAAGGATTCATCTTGTTTGGTTCTTTCGGTAAAGTCACGTAGATTGATAATAAAATAATGCTAAATTCTCCTGTTTGATTTGTACTAGGTGCCTCTGTGGATGTGTAAGCTTTGACTTTTACATTGCCATTTCTATGACCAGTCACAAGCTAATCACTCAGTTATTTCAATGCTAAATTCTGTTTGATTTGTACTAGGTGCCTCTGTGGATGTGTAGGCTTTGACTTTAACATAGCTATTTCTATGACCAGTCACAAGATAATCACTCAGTTATTTCAATGCTAAATTCTCCTGTTTGATTTGTACTAGGTGCCTCTGTCGATGTGTAGGCTTTGACTTTAACATAGCTATTTCTATGACCAGTCACAAGCTAATCATGCAGCTATTTCAATGCTAAATTCTCCTGTTTGATTTGTACTAGGTGCCTCTGTGGATGTGTAGGCTTTGACTTTAACATAGCTATTTCTATGACCAGTCACAAGCTAATCACGCAGCTATTTCAATGCTAAATTATCCGAACCAAACATTGAACTAATTTTCAATGGTACAGTATATTTTTTCAAGTATTGGTATCCCAAACTTTCGCAGCAGCTTAAATTCCCTTTTCACACCATCAATATGTAAATTCCCCCTGGTCTGCACATGTTCACCCCCTCTACACCGTTCATCGTGCTAAGTCCGCCAATTAAATGCAAATTTTAATGCTAATTCCTTTGTCAAGGCGCTCTGTTTCTTCTCACACAGCTTAAAGGTCGCGGTCTGAGCTTGGCTGTGTTCGCTCCAGCGCTGTCCTCCAGACAGTCTCGTCCCTTCACCTGATGAAGGCCACTTGTGTTGTGGCCGAAACGTCGTGATAATTTTATTGTGTTATTTTATTAATTTATTATTTTATTCTCATTCTACGTGGTGACTTTACCGAAAGAACCAAAGAAGATGCACCTCTTAACCCCGTCATCTCGTCAATTCCCGGATGCTCTTAGTTTTGAGTATCCTGCGGTGGTCTGAAGCGTTTACTGTGATAAAAATTTGGAGTGTTTCAAAGCAGTCCGCAACCTCGAATAGTGCAGCTCGGAATAATGGAGGACTTCGCGTTCATATTGTGTTGCTTTCTGGAGCCGAGGACATGATTACGAGGCGCAGGACCAGCAAAACGGTGTCGTCCAGCGGTGTGGAATAAACGTGTGTTGCCTCCTACTCCTTAGTGCCTCAGAAGTGACTCACTGCCTCTGGTACCACAAGTACACAGTATATATTCCCCGACAGTACACAGTATATATTCCCCGACAGTACACAGTATATATTCCCCGACAGTACACAGTATATATGCCCCAACAGTAAACAGTATATATATTCCCCGACAGTACACAGTATATATGCCCCAACAGTACACAGTATATATTCCCCGACAGTACACAGTATATATGCCCCAACAGTACACAGTATATATTCCACAACAGTACACAGTATATATTCCCCAACAGTACACAGTATATATTCCCCAACAGTACACAGTATATATTCCCCAACAGTACACAGTATATATGCCCCAACAGTACACAGTATATATGCCCCAACAGTACACAGTATATATTCCCCAACAGTACACAGTATATATTCCCCAACAGTACACAGTATATATGCCCCAACAGTACACAGTATATATTCCCCGACAGTACACAGTATATATATGCCCCAACAGTACACAGTATATATTCCCCGACAGTACACAGTATATATTCCCCAACAGTACACAGTATATATTCCCCGACAGTACACAGTATATATGCCCCAACAGTACACCGTATATATTCCCCAACAGTACACAGTATATATTCCCCGACAGTACACAGTATATATGCCCCAACAGTACACAGTATATATGCCCCAACAGTACACAGTATATATTCCCCAACAGTACACAGTATATATTCCCCGACAGTACACAGTATATATTCCCCAACAGTACACAGTATATATTCCCCAACAGTACACAGTATATATGCCCCAACAGTACACAGTATATATGCCCCAACAGTACACAGTATATATTCCCCAACAGTACACAGTATATATTCCCCGACAGTACACAGTATATATGCCCCAACAGTACACAGTATATATTCCCCAACAGTACACAGTATATATGCCCTGACAGTACACAGTATATATTCCCCGACAGTATACAGTATATATTCCCCAACAGTACACAGTATATATGCCCCAACAGTATATAAAAATGAGGCAAAAGTTGAATGTAGAATGTCGATGTTGACGCGGAGGAAGACGCCGTGGTGTCTTCGGACGTGGAATACGCCGGGGAGGTGATTCCCCAGACAGCCCCGGGGCACCCCGGGGAATAATCCCTAGGGGCCGCTCCCGGCGGAGCAGCTGGAGGAACAATTACGATAATAAATATTACCCGACACATTCTGTTCTTCTTTGGTTCTTTCGGTAAAGTCACCACCACGTAGAATGAGAATAAAATAATAAAATAAAACAATAAAATTATCACGACGTTTCGGCCACAACACAAGTAGCCGTCCTCGGGTGAAGAAACAGGACTGTCCAGAAGACAGCGCTTTTATTCTCATTCTACGTGGTGACTTTACCGAAAGAACCAAAGAAGATGAATCCTTGCAGTCACGAAAGCTTTAAATCAAAACATTCCAATCTGTTCCCGTTCACAGCGATTTCGAGCACTCTGCTGAATTTCTAACGGCAAGTGCTTGATATTGTTGCGTACGAGAATCAGATGCGTCCACTCGAAGCGATTTTATCAGATTGACGAATCTATTGTTATCTGTACCGTGTGTGCATCTGGTGATACCGACGTCGATTAGGACAGGGGTGATCCATTCATAAAGCGATATGTAAGCTGCTGTTTGGAAGAGCGCAACCGATTCGAGAAGGAATCGACAACTGGAATCGAAATCTCCGCCACCCAGAGTCGTGAGTATTTATCGAGGCCGCACGAGCAAATCCGACGAGCCGTGAAGCTCTTTGTGACGGGTCTCGCATTTAAAGGCGCCGCTGCTAACGTGGCCTCCCTGTTTGGATCTCTCGTTTGTTGTTGGGGGATTATCAAGAGGCATCGAGCGTCTTGTTTACTGTTGTTGTTAGTGTCACCCCCCCCATCTCCCCCCCCCCCACGTCTCCCCTCTCCCCCATGTCCCCCTCCCCACGTCTCCCCCCCCCCACGTCTCCCCCCCCCATCTCCACCCCCCCACGTCTCCCTCCCCCCACGTCTCCCCCCCCACGTCTCCTCCCCCCCCACGGCGCCCTCTGGTTGAGCACCAATTGGGACGAGGCTCAAAAGAAAGCCGTCCCTGGTGTGGACCAATCAGTTTCAAGGACAATGCATCATCATCATATTATCATAGTGTGTGTTTTGTTTGTATTTTGACCACAAGTATTGTGGTTAATGCAGCAACATGATTCCTTGTAACAAAAAAAGGTTTGAGTTTTGTTGCTGGAAAAAAAGTGGGAAACTCCTATTATTATATCATTATTACATTATTATATTTTATTATTATATTTTGGTACTGGCAAAAAGGTCTAATGATGTGAATCTTCCTGCGGTAACGATTTTCTGACGTTTTACAAAGCCGGCCTTGTGTTGTGAGCACAGCTGATGCTGCGTGCTCGTCATTCCGAACATCAAAGGCACGCACGCGCCACAATTAATGATAATGAGTGATAATTAGTGATAATTAATTGTGCCTGTTCCCCAACAATATAATTATTGATGTCGTATAACCGGTGGCGAGCCAGTGGGGGGTGGGGTGGCACGTGTCCACCCCCCCTCAATGATCCAATCGAAATCCCTCATTTCGATTGGATCATTGGGGTTTATTAGCATAATTATACTTAAGTAATTATACTGTGCCCCAACAGTACACAGTATATATTCCCCGACAGGTGTGACGCTGCTACGAGTCATCTGGGAGATGAAACGAGGACACGCAGCGAGAGGTCCCAGGCCAGACAGACACACTACAACACGTTTAGAGACCCACACACACTACAACACGTTTAGAGACCCACACACACACTACAACACGTTTAGAGACCCACACACACACTACAACACGTTTAGAGACCCACACACACACTACAACACGTTTAGAGACCCACACACACACTACAACACGTTTAGAGACCCACACACACACTACAACACGTTTAGAGACCCACACATACACTACAACACGTTTAGAGACCCACACACACACTACAGCACGTTTAGAGACCCACACACACTACAACACGTTTAGAGACCCACACACTCACTACAACACGTTTAGAGACCCACATACACACTACAACACGTTTAGAGACCCACACACACTACAACACGTTTAGGGACCCACACACACACTACAACACGTTTAGAGACCCACACACACACTACAACACGTTTAGAGACCCACACACTACAATACGTTTAGAGACCCACACACACTACAACACGTTTAGAGACCCACACACACACTACAACACGTTTAGAGACCCACACACACACACTACAACACGTTTAGGGACCCACACACACACTACAACACGTTTAGAGACCCACACACACACTACAACAAGTTTAGAGACCCACACACACACTACAACACGTTTAGAGACCCACACACACACTACAACAAGTGTAGAGACCCACACACACACTACAACACGTTTAGAGACCCACACACACTACAACACGTTTAGAGACCCACACACACGCTACAACACGTTTAGAGACCCGCACACACGCTACAACAAGTTTAGAGACCCACACACACACTACAACAAGTTTAGAGACCCACACACACACTACAACACGTTTAGAGACCCACACACACACTACAACACGTTTAGAGACCCACACACACACTACAACACGTTTAGAGACCCACACACACACTAAACAAGTTTAGAGACCCACACACACACTACAACACGTTTAGAGACCCACACACACACTACAGCACGTTTAGAGACCCACACACACACACTACAACACGTTTAGAGACCCACACACACACTACAACACGTTTAGAGACCCACACACACACTACAACAAGTTTAGAGACCCACACACACACTACAACAAGTTTAGAGACCCACACACACACTACAACACGTTTAGAGACCCACACACACACTACAACAAGTTTAGAGACCCACACACACACTACAACAAGTTTAGAGACCCACACACACACTACAACACGTTTAGAGACCCACACACACTACAACACGTTTAGAGACCCACACACACACTACAACACGTTTAGAGACCAACACACACTACAACACGTTTAGAGACCCACACACACACACTACAGCACGTTTAGAGACCCACACACGCACACTACAACAAGTTTAGAGACCCACACACACACTACAACAAGTTTAGCAACCCACACACACTACAACACGTTTAGAGACCCACACACACACTACAACAAGTTTAGAGACCCACACACACTACACCACGTTTAGAGACCCACACACACACTACAACACGTTTAGAGACCCACACACACACTACACCACGTTTAGAGACCCACACACACACTACACGTTTAGAGACCCACACACACACTACAACAAGTTTAGAGACCCACATACACTACAACACGTTTAGAGACCCACACACACACTACAACACGTTTAGAGACCCACACACACACTACAACACGTTTAGAGACCCACACACACACTACAACACGTTTAGAGACCCACGCACACACTACAACACGTTTAGAGACCCACACACACACTACAACAAGTTTAGAGACCCACATACACACACTACAATACGTTTAGAGACCCACACACACACACTACAACACGTTTAGAGACCCACACACACACTACAACACGTTTAGAGACCAACACACACTACACCACGTTTAGAGACCCACACACACACTACACCACGTTTAGAGACCCACACACACACTACAACAAGTTTAGAGACCCACATACACTACAACACGTTTAGAGACCCACACACACACTACACGTTTAGAGACCCACACACACACTACAACACGTTTAGAGACCCACACACACACTCCAACAAGTTTAGCGACCCACACACACTACAACACGTTTAGAGACCCACACACACACTACAACAAGTTTAGAGACCCACACACACACTACAACACGTTTAGAGACCCACACACACACACTACAACACGTTTAGAGACCCACACACACACTACAACAAGTTTAGAGACCCACACACACACTACAGCACGTTCAGAGACCCACACACACACTACAACAGGTTTAGAGACCCACACACACACTACAACACGTTTAGAGACCCACGCACACACTACAACACGTTTAGAGACCCACACACACACTACAACAAGTTTAGAGACCCACACACACACACTACAACAGGTTTAGAGACCCACACACACACACTACAACACGTTTAGAGACCCACACACACACTACAACAAGTTTAGATACCCACACACACACTACAACACGTTTAGAGACCCACACACACACTACAACACGTTTAGAGACCCACACACACACTACAACACGTTTAGAGACACACACACACTAAACAAGTTTAGAGACCCACACACACACTACAACACGTTTAGAGACCCACACACACACTACACCACGTTTAGAGACCCACACACACACACTACAACACGTTTAGAGACCCACACACACACTACAACACGTTTAGAGACCCACACACACACTACAACAAGTTTAGAGACCCACACACACACTACAACAAGTTTAGAGACCCACACACACACACTACAACAAGTTTAGAGACCCACACACACACTACAACACGTTTAGAGACCCACACACACACTACAACAAGTTTAGAGACCCACACACACAATACAAGTTTAGAGACCCACACACACACTACAACACGTTTAGAGACCCACACACACTACAACACGTTTAGAGACCCACACACACACTACAACACGTTTAGAGACCAACACACACTACAACACGTTTAGAGACCCACACACACACTACAGCACGTTTAGAGACCCACACACACACACTACAACAAGTTTAGAGACCCACACACACACTACAACAAGTTTAGCGACCCACCCACACTACAACACGTTTAGAGACCCACACACACACTACAACAAGTTTAGAGACCCACACACACACTACACCACGTTTAGAGACCCACACACACATTACAACACGTTTAGAGACCCACACACACACTACAACAAGTTTAGAGACCCACACACACACTACAACACGTTTAGAGACCCACACAATACACTACAACACGTTTAGAGACCCACACACACTACACCACGTTTAGAGACCCACACACACACTACACCACGTTTAGAGACCCACACACACACTACACCACGTTTAGAGACCCACACACACACTACAACAAGTTTAGAGACCCACATACACTACAACACGTTTAGAGACCCACACACACACTACAACAAGTTTAGAGACCCACACACACACTACAACAAGTTTAGAGACCCACACACACACTACAACAAGTTTAGAGACCCACACACACACTACAACACGTTTAGAGACCCACACACACACTACAACAAGTTTAGAGACCCACACACACACTACAACAAGTTTAGAGACCCACACACACACTACAACACGTTTAGAGACCCACACACACTACAACACGTTTAGAGACCCACACACACACTACAACACGTTTAGAGACCAACACACACTACAACACGTTTAGAGACCCACACACACACACTACAGCACGTTTAGAGACCCACACACGCACACTACAACAAGTTTAGAGACCCACACACACACTACAACAAGTTTAGCAACCCACACACACTACAACACGTTTAGAGACCCACACACACACTACAACAAGTTTAGAGACCCACACACACTACACCACGTTTAGAGACCCACACACACACTACAACACGTTTAGAGACCCACACACACACTACACCACGTTTAGAGACCCACACACACACTACACGTTTAGAGACCCACACACACACTACAACAAGTTTAGAGACCCACATACACTACAACACGTTTAGAGACCCACACACACACTACAACACGTTTAGAGACCCACACACACACTACAACACGTTTAGAGACCCACGCACACACTACAACACGTTTAGAGACCCACACACACACTACAACAAGTTTAGAGACCCACATACACACACTACAATACGTTTAGAGACCCACATACACACACTACAACACGTTTAGAGACCCACACACACACTACAACAAGTTTAGAGACCCACACACACACTACAACACGTTTAGAGACCCACACAATACACTACAACACGTTTAGAGACCCACACACACTACACCACGTTTAGAGACCCACACACACACTACACCACGTTTAGAGACCCACACACACACTACACCACGTTTAGAGACCCACACACACACTACAACAAGTTTAGAGACCCACATACACTACAACACGTTTAGAGACCCACACACACACTACAACAAGTTTAGAGACCCACACACACACTACAACAAGTTTAGAGACCCACACACACACTACAACAAGTTTAGAGACCCACACACACACTACAACACGTTTAGAGACCCACACACACACTACAACAAGTTTAGAGACCCACACACACACTACAACAAGTTTAGAGACCCACACACACACTACAACACGTTTAGAGACCCACACACACTACAACACGTTTAGAGACCCACACACACACTACAACACGTTTAGAGACCAACACACACTACAACACGTTTAAAGACCCACACACACACACTACAGCACGTTTAGAGACCCACACACGCACACTACAACAAGTTTAGAGACCCACACACACACTACAACAAGTTTAGCAACCCACACACACTACAACACGTTTAGAGACCCACACACACACTACAACAAGTTTAGAGACCCACACACACTACACCACGTTTAGAGACCCACACACACACTACAACACGTTTAGAGACCCACACACACACTACACCACGTTTAGAGACCCACACACACACTACACGTTTAGAGACCCACACACACACTACAACAAGTTTAGAGACCCACATACACTACAACACGTTTAGAGACCCACACACACACTACAACACGTTTAGAGACCCACACACACACTACAACACGTTTAGAGACCCACGCACACACTACAACACGTTTAGAGACCCACACACACACTACAACAAGTTTAGAGACCCACATACACACACTACAATACGTTTAGAGACCCACATACACACACTACAACACGTTTAGAGACCCACACACACACTACAACACGTTTAGAGACCAACACACACTACACCACGTTTAGAGACCCACACACACACTACACCACGTTTAGAGACCCACACACACACTACAACAAGTTTAGAGACCCACATACACTACAACACGTTTAGAGACCCACACACACACTACACGTTTAGAGACCCACACACACACTACAACACGTTTAGAGACCCACACACACACTCCAACAAGTTTAGCGACCCACACACACTACAACACGTTTAGAGACCCACACACACACTACAACAAGTGTAGAGACCCACACACACACTACAACACGTTTAGAGACCCACACACACACACACTACAACACGTTTAGAGACCCACACACACACTACAACAAGTTTAGAGACCCACACACACACTACAGCACGTTTAGAGACCCACACACACACACACTACAACAGGTTTAGAGACCCACACACACACTACAACACGTTTAGAGACCCATGCACACACTACAACACGTTTAGAGACCCACACACACACTACAACAAGTTTAGAGACCCACACACACACACACTACAACAGGTTTAGAGACCCACACACACACTACAACACGTTTAGAGACCCACACACACACTACAACAAGTTTAGATACCCACACACACAATACAACACGTTTAGAGACCCACACACACACTACAACACGTTTAGAGACCCACACACACACTACAACACGTTTAGAGACCCACACACACACTAAACAAGTTTAGAGACCCACACACACACTACAACACGTTTAGAGACCCACACACACACTACAGCACGTTTAGAGACCCACACACACACACTACAACACGTTTAGAGACCCACACACACACTACAACACGTTTAGAGACCCACACACACACTACAACAAGTTTAGAGACCCACACACACACTACAACAAGTTTAGAGACCCACACACACACACTACAACAAGTTTAGAGACCCACACACACACTACAACACGTTTAGAGACCCACACACACACTACAACAAGTTTAGAGACCCACACACACACTACAACAAGTTTAGAGACCCACACACACACTACAACACGTTTAGAGACCCACACACACTACAACACGTTTAGAGACCCACACACACACTACAACACGTTTAGAGACCAACACACACTACAACACGTTTAGAGACCCACACACACACTACAGCACGTTTAGAGACCCACACACACACACTACAACAAGTTTAGAGACCCACACACACACTACAACAAGTTTAGCGACCCACCCACACTACAACACGTTTAGAGACCCACACACACACTACAACAAGTTTAGAGACCCACACACACACTACACCAAGTTTAGAGACCCACACACACATTACAACACGTTTAGAGACCCACACACACACTACAACAAGTTTAGAGACCCACACACACACTACAACACGTTTAGAGACCCACACAATACACTACAACACGTTTAGAGACCCACACACACTACACCACGTTTAGAGACCCACACACACACTACACCACGTTTAGAGACCCACACACACACTACACCACGTTTAGAGACCCACACACACACTACAACAAGTTTAGAGACCCACATACACTACAACACGTTTAGAGACCCACACACACACTATAACACGTTTAGAGACCCACACACACACTACAACACGTTTAGAGACCCACACACACACTACAACACGTTTACAGACCCACACACACACTACAACACGTTTAGAGACCCACACATACACTACAACAAGTTTAGAGACCCACACACACACTACAACAAGTTTAGAGACCCACACACACACACTACAATACGTTTAGAGACCCACACACACTACAACACGTTTAGAGACCCACACACACTACACCACGTTTAGAGACCAACACACACACTACAACAAGTTTAGAGACCCACACACACACTACAACACGTTTAGAGACCCACACAACACACTACAACACGTTTAGAGACCCACACACACTACACCACGTTTAGAGACACACACACTACACCATGTTTAGAGACCCACACACACACTACACCACGTTTAGAGACCCACACACAGACTACAACAAGTTTAGAGACCCACATACACTACAACACGTTTAGAGACCCACACACACACTACACGTTTAGAGACCCACATACACACTACAACACGTTTAGAGACCCACACACACACTACAACACGTTTAGAGACCCACACACACACTACAACAAGTTTAGAGACCCACACACACACTACAACACGTTTAGAGACCCACACAACACACTACAACACGTTTAGAGACCCACACACACTACACCACGTTTAGAGACCCACACACACACTACACCACGTTTAGAGACCCACACACACACTACACCACGTTTAGAGACCCACACACACACTACAACAAGTTTAGAGACCCACATACACTACAACACGTTTAGAGACCCACACACACACTACAACACGTTTAGAGACCCACACACACACTACAACACGTTTAGAGACCCACACACACACTACAACACGTTTAGAGACCCACACACACACTACAACACGTTTAGAGACCCACACACACACTACAACAAGTTTAGAGACCCACACACACACTACAACAAGTATAGAGACCCACACACACACACTACAATACGTTTAGAGACCCACACACACACACTACAACACGTTTAGAGACCCACACACACACTACAACACGTTTAGAGACCAACACACACTACAACACGTTTAGAGACCCACACACACACACTACAGCACGTTTAGAGACCCACACACACACACTACAACAAGTTTAGAGACCCACACACACACTCCAACAAGTTTAGCGACCCACACACACTACAACACGTTTAGAGACCCACACACACACTACAACAAGTTTAGAGACCCACACACACACTACACCACGTTTAGAGACCCACACACACACTACAACACGTTTAGAGACCCACACACACACTACAACAAGTTTAGAGACCCACACACACACTACAACACGTTTAGAGACCCACACAACACACTACAACACGTTTAGAGACCCACACACACTACACCACGTTTAGAGACCCACACACACACTACACCACGTTTAGAGACCCACACACACACTACACCACGTTTAGAGACCCACACACACACTACAACAAGTTTAGAGACCCACATACACTACAACACGTTTAGAGACCCACACACACACTACAACACGTTTAGAGACCCACACACACACTACAACACGTTTAGAGACCCACACACACACTACAACACGTTTAGAGACCCACACACACACTACAACACGTTTAGAGACCCACACACACACTACAACAAGTTTAGAGACCCACACACACACTACAACAAGTTTAGAGACCGACACACACTATACAACACGTTTAGAGACCCACACACACACTACAACAGGTTTAGAGACCCACACACACACTACAACACGTTTAGAGACCCACACACACACTACAACAAGTTTAGAGACCCACACACACACTACAACACGTTTAGAGACCCACACACACACACACTACAACACGTTTAGAGACCCACACACACACTACAACAAGTTTAGAGACCCACACACACACTACAGCACGTTTAGAGACCCACACACACACACTACAACAGGTTTAGAGACCCACACACACACTACAACACGTTTAGAGACCCACACACACACTACAACAAGTTTAGAGACCCACACACACACTACAACAAGTTTAGATACCCACACACACACTACAACACGTTTAGAGACCCACACACACACTACAACACGTTTAGAGACCCACACACACACTACAACACGTTTAGAGACCCACACACACACTACAGCACGTTTAGAGACCCACACACACACACTACAACACGTTTAGAGACCCACACACACACTACAACACGTTTAGAGACCCACACACACACTACAACAAGTTTAGAGACCCACACACACACTACAACAAGTTTAGAGACCCACACACACACACACTACAACAAGTTTAGAGACCCACACACACACTACAACACGTTTAGAGACCCACACACACACTACAACAAGTTTAGAGACCCACACACACACTACAACAAGTTTAGAAACCCACACACACACTACAACACGTTTAGAGACCCACACACACTACAACACGTTTAGAGACCCACACACACACTACAACACGTTTAGAGACCAACACACACTACAACACGTTTAGAGACCCACACACACACTACAGCACGTTTAGAGACCCACACACACACACTACAACAAGTTTAGAGACCCACACACACACTACAACAAGTTTAGCGACCCACCCACACTACAACACGTTTAGAGACCCACACACACACTACAACAAGTTTAGAGACCCACACACACACTACACCACGTTTAGAGACCCACACACACACTACAACACGTTTAGAGACCCACACACACACTACAACAAGTTTAGAGACCCACACACACACTACAACACGTTTAGAGACCCACACAATACACTACAACACGTTTAGAGACCCACACACACTACACCACGTTTAGAGACCCACACACACACTACACCACGTTTAGAGACCCACACACACACTACACCACGTTTAGAGACCCACACACACACTACAACAAGTTTAGAGACCCACATACACTACAACACGTTTAGAGACCCACACACACACTACAACACGTTTAGAGACCCACACACACACTACAACACGTTTACAGACCCACACACACACTACAACACGTTTAGAGACCCACACATACACTACAACAAGTTTAGAGACCCACACACACACTACAACAAGTTTAGAGACCCACACACACACTACAACACGTTTAGAGACCCACACAACACACTACAACACGTTTAGAGACCCACACACACTACACCACGTTTAGAGACACACACACTACACCACGTTTAGAGACCCACACACACACTACACCACGTTTAGAGACCCACACACACACTACAACAAGTTTAGAGACCCACATACACTACAACACGTTTAGAGACCCACACACACACTACACGTTTAGAGACCCACACACACACTACAACACGTTTAGAGACCCACACACACACTACAACACGTTTAGAGACCCACACACACACTACAACAAGTTTAGAGACCCACACACACACTACAACACGTTTAGAGACCCACACAACACACTACAACACGTTTAGAGACCCACACACACTACACCACGTTTAGAGACCCACACACACACTACACCACGTTTAGAGACCCACACACACACTACACCACGTTTAGAGACCCACACACACACTACAACAAGTTTAGAGACCCACATACACTACAACACGTTTAGAGACCCACACACACACTACAACACGTTTAGAGACCCACACACACACTACAACACGTTTAGAGACCCACACACACACTACAACACGTTTAGAGACCCACACACACACTACAACACGTTTAGAGACCCACACACACACTACAACAAGTTTAGAGACCCACACACACACTACAACAAGTTTAGAGACCCACACACACACACTACAATACGTTTAGAGACCCACACACACACACTACAACACGTTTAGAGACCCACACACACACTACAACACGTTTAGAGACCAACACACACTACAACACGTTTAGAGACCCACACACACACACTACAGCACGTTTAGAGACCCACACACACACACTACAACAAGTTTAGAGACCCACACACACACTCCAACAAGTTTAGCGACCCACACACACTACAACACGTTTAGAGACCCACACACACACTACAACAAGTTTAGAGACCCACACACACACTACACCACGTTTAGAGACCCACACACACACTACAACAAGTTTAGAGACCCACACACACACTACACCACGTTTAGAGACCCACACACACACTACAACAAGTTTAGAGACCCACACACTACAACACGTTTAGAGACCCACACAACACACTACAACACGTTTAGAGACCCACACACACTACACCACGTTTAGAGACCCACACACACACTACACCACGTTTAGAGACCCACACACACACTACACCACGTTTAGAGACCCACACACACACTACAACAAGTTTAGAGACCCACATACACTACAACACGTTTAGAGACCCACACACACACTACAACACGTTTAGAGACCCACACACACACTACAACACGTTTAGAGACCCACACACACACTGCAACACGTTTAGAGACCCACACACACACTACAACACGTTTAGAGACCCACACACACACTACAACAAGTTTAGAGACCCACACACACACTACAACAAGTTTAGAGACCCACACACACACACACTAAAATACGTTTAGAGACCCACACACACACACTACAACACGTTTAGAGACCCACACACACACTACAACACGTTTAGAGACCCACACACACACACTACAACACGTTTAGAGACCCATACACACACTACAACACGTTATTAGGGGCAGCGCTGTCACCAACCCCTCAGCGTGCCGCCGTCTCCATCCCGTGCTGCTGCTAACGGCCCCATTTGGTGCTGTCCGCTCTCACCACTCTGCAGGCAAGTGGCAATGTAACTTTCACCACTAACTATCACTAACTACTATCACCACTAGCTACTATCACCACGACAGCCACCACTACTATTACTACCACCACGACTATCACTAGTACCACCACTACTGCCAGCACTACTACCACTGCTACTGCATTCGACGATGTGTCTACTACAGGGGGTGTGCGGTCTCTATATATGTAATGTGTATGTGGTCTCTATATCATGGTAACAATGTGTGTTCATATTCTTGGTTCTTTCGTTAAAGTCGCGTAGACGCAAAATAAAATATATTTCACGACGTTTCGATCGCAACACAAGCGATTGTCATCAGGCGAAACAGAACCCAGCAGTATAGAACAGCTGAACTAGGAAGAACACAGCGAGAACGCTGCTACCACAACGGGTTGTATATGTCAGCTGTGTCAATGGGCGAGATTATGGGGAGAGAGATTAGTGAGAGATGAGCGTGTCAAAGTCAATGAGCTTCCATCGCCGCATGAGAGCACACCGTCGCCTGCACAGCGGTAGCGTTAACGGGGGATTGGCACTGTCGATGGGAGAGAGGGAGAGCGATTGGGGGAGATTACCAAGCGAACGTCAAGTCTGTGGAGCACAAACTGGCCAGGCCTGCGCTGTGAGAGGCAAGCGCGTCAACCACCGCAGTAGTGGCCGTGCCAGGTGAGAAACGCGCCCATCGAACGGTAAGAACCATTGATGCATCGAGGCAAAGGGAGCAGAGGTGGCGATGTTAGTGAGAACCCCAGCCCGTTAATGCAAAGTGCATCCCACAGGGCAATGCAACTCAGTCGGAGGTAACGGCCAAACGGCAGGAAGGTTGGAAGCATCACAGCGAGTTATTACTTTACCCGGTTCATAACGTCCTTCCAATGATTGCTCGGCTTATGCCCATCTCCTCGGTTGAAATTGTTTCTGTGTTTATATATCTGGACGGCTTGATGGACAAATCTCGATGGTGGCCCAAAGGTTTGCGGAGTATCTTGGTCTCGGAAAACACAATATCGTGCAAGCCCACAGCGTTATAACAATGATCAGCCACGGCAGAGGTATTGGTTCTGCAGTGTTTCAAATCTGCCTTGTGTTCGCGAACACGGTCCGAGACACGTCGTTTCGTTTCCCCAATGTCACTGCTGCTGCAGACACAACTTGGTTTGTAGACACCCGGGTATTGCATGTCAGGAATGACATCCTTAACAGATGTGATCAATCACGGATTTTGTGTATTGTATTGATTCGTACCTGGATCTTGTGTATGTTTAAGATTTTGGAAATCTTTTTGGTAACACCTGCTATGTATGGCAAGGTGATGGTTTTAACTGGGTGCTCAGATGGTTGTCTCCCCATGGTTTGGGATACAGCTTTGTGGATTGTGCGGCCTGAATATCCATTCATCTTGAGGGCCTTGTGTACGTGCTCCGGCTCACTGGCTCGGTGATGTTGGTCGGAGATGCAGTGTTGCCCTACAGTGTAGTGATTTGATGGGGGAATTCTTCTGGGCCGGATGGTGTTGGGAATCAGGCTTTAGAAAGGAACCCGTGTGGGTGGCTTTCCTGCAGACGCAATGTCCCAATGAGCCATCAGGCCTCTCCTCGATCAAAACATCCAGGAATGGTAGCTTATCGTCATTCTCCACTTCCATGGTGAATCTGATGGATGGGTGTATGGAAATTATGTGGTTGAAAAAATGGTTCAGTGCTGGCAGGCCATGCGGCCAAATGACGAAAGTGTCATCTACGTATCTCTTCCACAAGGAAGGACGTAGGGTGGATGGCTGGATGGCATCTGTTTCAAATTTCTCATTGAAAACATTTGGTACCACTGATCAGGGAGAACCCATGGGGGTACCTTCATTTTGTTTGTAGAATATGTGTGTGTGTGGGGGGTCTCTCTATAACAGGGGTCGGGAACCTTTTTGACTAAGAGAGCCATGAAAGCAAAAAATTTGGAAATTTATTTCAGTGAGAGCCATATAATATATTTTAAAAGTGAATTCAACTAAATGTCAGTATAATAAGCCTCTGAATTTATTCTTTTAAATAATGTTGTTATAACACTCACCATTAATGCGACTTCTGGTGCTGCATGGATTTGCTGATGTCTTTGTAGTCGGGTTGGTACTTGGTGAGGTTAAGCTTCATGCAAGCGTTGAGGCTTTCATCCGTTAAACGTGATCGTAGGTTGGACTTGATGTTTTTAAGATGTGAGAATGACTGCTCACATGTATACGTAGATCCAAACATGGTCAATACAGCAATACTCACACGCTGCAGTGTGTGGTATGTGACAGGAAGCGCGTTCCAAGTTTTGAGAATCAGCTGGTCTTCGGGTTGGAGTTTTTTCATTTCTGTCCACATGTGCTTGCTCGCCAACTCCGCTTTCTGTCGTGTGATTCTTTCCAAATCTTCATTCAGTGACTTGAACTTATTCACCCACATGTCTGAGGCCTTCAGGTCAGCCACTTCTGCTTCAAAATCTCTGACGGAGACACCAGGGATGTAATTCAGGTCGGCTGTGTTCAGTGAACACTCGTTTGGATGGGTGATGAACTTAAAAAGACGAGTGTGCTCACGAAATTCTCCAAAGCGTGCTTTGAAGGACTGTAGGAGACTGGATGTGCAGCCAGCTAGCTGGTGGAGATCAAGGTTTTGAATGGGCTCACTTGCTGTGCATGCATCTTTAAATTGGCTCAGTTTTTCAAAATGTAGTAAACGACCTGTTTCAAGATCCGTGATGAAAAGCTCCAGCTTGTTTTCAAAAGCAAATACAGCTTGTTGAAGGGATAACACTGTATTTCCAATGCCTTGCATTTTCACGTTGAGCTGGTTCAGATGTTCAGTCAGATCTACGAGATAGTAAAACTTGAGGAGCCACTCGGTGTCGGCTAGCTCAGGATGCCCGACGCCTTTCATTTCAAGGAAAGTCCGGATTTCGTTCAGGCAAGCCGCAAAACGGCTAAGCACCTTCCCTCTTGACAACCAACGCACATTGCTGTGCAAAAGCAGACCAGGATAGTTATTTACAACTTCATCCAGCAGTGTTTTAAACTGGCGATCATTTAAGGCTCGGGCAACAATAAAGTTGATCACACGAATGACCAGCGACATCACTTCGCCAAACTGCCTGTCACACATCTGAGCACAAAGTGCCTCCTGGTATATAATGCAATGGAAACTTAGGATGGGTCTATTTTCATGTTCACGGAGAAGCGCCACAAATCCTTTGTTTTTCCCCACCATACACGGAGCACCATCAGTACACACTGAGAGAAGTTTATCCATAGGTAGACTTTTTTCTTGAGCAAACTCCATGAAAGACTTGAATAAATCCTCACCTCTTGTGGACCCTTTTAATGGCAGAACAGCAAGACTTTCTTCGCGCAGTGTGTCACCAACAGCATATCTTGCAATCACGCTGAACTGCGACAAATGGCTCACGTCTGTTGACTCATCCAAAGCCAGAGAAAAGAACGGCGCTGCATTTATGTCCTTCACTTGCGTTTCCTCCACTTTGTTTGCCATCACGATGGTATGATCATGAACAGTTCTTGCCGACAGAGGCATGTCTTGTATCCGTTTGATTATCTTGTCTTTGTTCGGAAGATCATCAAAAAGTTCATTGGCTACATCCAGCATGAACGTTTTAGCATACTCGCCATCTGTGAATGGTTTTCCGTTCCTCACTATTGCTAAAGAACCAGCAAAGCTAGCCGAATTATAGTCACCTTGCCGGGTCCATACGCGGAGTTGCTGCTGGCTAGCTTGCACCCTGCTCAGAAGCTCTTGGCACGCTTTCTTTCTGCTGTCTCCCGCAGGGTATTTTGATGCAAAGGTAGCGTGGCGCGTGTCGAAGTGCCGCTTTACATTCGACTGTTTCAACGATGTAATTTTGTCATTGCAAATTAGACACACCGCAGAACCCGCTCTCTCCACAAAGGCGAATTCTTCGGTCCGTTCGTCCTGAAATGTACGATACTCGTCGTCTTTTTTTCTTTTCGCCATCTTCGTCGAAGGGTCAGCTTTGAGCTAATGACCGAGCAGACGCAGTCTCAGACTGATTCAAAAGGGGGCGTTTACCTGTTTTACCCAGCAACGGCAAACGTAGGCCAGTATCATCCAATTAAAATAATGGACAATTGCTCCTGCAGCCCTGAACAGGACATGCGCAGTGAAAAATAGATGGATGGATTACAACAAGTGAGAATATTTTGTTTTATCTGCGAGCCATATGCAATCATCAAAAGAGCCACATCTGGCTCGCGAGCCATAGGTTCCCGACCCCTGCTCTATAATAATAATGTGTGGTGTGTGTGTGTGGTCTCTATATAAATAATAATGTGTGGTCTCTATCATAATGTGTGGTGTGTGTGGTCTCTATACAGGTGGTCCCCAACTTACGACGGTCCGACTTACGATATTTAGATGTTATGTGGGGGCTAGTGCCCCCCTCCCCACTCCCCATTACGTGGGGGCTGATCTCACTCACCACGAGCGGGGGGGGGGCGCCACGTCTAATGGGTGGGGGCTGGTACCCCCCTCCCCCTCCACGCGCGGGGGGGGGGTGTTTGCCTCCCCCACCCCCGTCCCCTCCGCGTTTGTGTCTCTCGGACCGACATAGCTAGCGGCTGGCCCAGCCCGCCTAGGGGTTGATTAGGCGCCGCGTGATTCCCCCACTCCGTGTGGCCTAACCGCGTGGATGACGTAATGGTTTGACTGGCCGGCTGTTTAGAGTTAATTAATTACTTCTGCTAAGCCATTGTGTCAACAAGCCAAGGTGCTCGGAATCAATAATTAATTACTCTCTGCGCGCTACGCTCGCGGGCGCGTTCAAGCGTCCCTCTAATTAATTATTTATTTGTGCGTGTGCGCGTCTTGCCTATGCCGATTAAAGTCACCCACACACCGTCGTTGCGCCGACTGCTGTCCCACCGCTCTTCACAGATGCACACATGGCACCACGCGTCACAGCGTCAGTCTGTGCTGAGATTTATTTCCCGGAGCGAATAGTGAACCCCCGTTTATGGCCCCCTCCAGCCAGCACCCTTCCTCCTATCACTTACCCGTCGCAGATTGCGTCTATCCCCCAAGCTCGAGCTGACTGAATTGGCCCCCCTTTCCCGTACCCACTCACCTCTTCAGCTGCCCGATGGGGGCTGGGGAAGATGCTCGCCTCGGGGACTTTTTCTGGCCGACCGTTTCCAGCTCCACCCTGCAGGCGTCGCACGGACGCTGAGGACGGCTGGTCTCTCCCGCCGCTCCAGAAGAACTCTGATTCAATCCACCCCTCCGGCCCCCTTATGTCTCCAAAGCCCCTTAACCCCCGGGTCACATGACGTCATCCTGCGCATCCAATCGAATCCTCTTTGCGGCCGCTTTGAGCGCTCTGGCCGTTGGGTGGGGGGGGGGTCGCGTCATCCCCCCCCCTTCCCATTGTGTCTGTGCCTGCGTTCCTCGCCGTTGACTCATCGATAATCCCCTCGTTCCCTCCAACTTAAGTCAACTTCTTATCTGCCTAGGGGCTTTTCCCTCCCACCCCACTGTTTACCCTGCCGCTGGGTACTGGCTGAAGGTCCCACCCCCCCATGCTGTGTATGCTTCATCACGGCCGGCCTGTAAAGCTCTATGCCCCCTTCTTGGGGGGGGCGCCATATAATCCGGTCTGGGGGGCTCGGCCAATTTCCTGGTCCGGGGAAACCGTGGAACATCCCTGCTAGTGGGGTCCTCGGGTGAAAACCCATCGCACCAGGTGATCCCTCCTCGCGACCCTACGGGGGTGCATGCGGGTGTTTAGTGGGGCGTGCGTGCGTTCGTGGGATGGGGAGGGGGGTGCGAGTAGAGGGTAGAGCCGGCGGAGTTGCTCCGCTGTGGTGGCACCACAGTTACGATGGCGATAGCAATATGACAAAATAGCAAAATATTTTTAATTTTGCGCGGCAGGCAAACGCAGCAGCGTGCTACGAGGTACGAGACTGTAACTTGATCATCGCCATCCTCCTCTTCCAACAACTAAGTTAATGTGGCCATCAACCTAACATCGTTCAAGTGTGCAGACGACGGACAGAATCTTGGTGAGTCCAGTACAATATGATACGTTACGATACGTTCAATGCGTGTATGATAACATAGCTTTAGCGATTTCATTTTAGGGTTACTACGATACATACGTTTAATGCATGTTAAAAGTTTTTATAGCAGATAGGATTGTTTCCTGAAAACACTTTCTATGAAATTGCAGTTCACATAGGTAGGCTAAGAATTTACCTTGTTTTTTACTTTGAATTTTACTGTGCAATACAGTATTGTAATTAATAAATACATACAGTGTATAGTTTATACAGTACGATACTGTAAATTGCTCTGTTTTGCTAAACTATCACCATTCTTTAAGACTCCTGGGTAGGCTTAGGCCATTTTCGCATTACGATATTTTCGACTTACGATGGGGTCGTGGTAACGCATCTCCATCGTAAGTCGGGGACTACCTGTATATATAATAATGTGGTGTGTGTGGTCTATATGGGGAGCGGTAGTGTAGCGGTTGTCGCGCTGCGCTATGAACCCAGCGACCCGGGTTCGATTCCCGCTCACGGCCAACACCATCAGTGACGATTATCTAAACCGATCCTGGGCCTCCCCTAGGTCGACTCAGCCTCAAATGAGTACCTGGTGCGGTGTGTAGTAAACATCGCCACTGGGGAGACAAAGGCGGTCGGGTGTGGTTGCTGGCCACCCACCCCCTCGTGTACCGTTACCGGCCTTCGTAGGCGCTCGCAAACAGCACTTGCCCCTACAGTCTGTTAAGGCTACACGGGGGGGTCTTTGTCTCTCTAACCTATACAATTAATTTTATCGTCTGTCTGTGTCCGTCTGCGCACGCGTGCTTGCGAGGGATTTGGCTACCAAACCGTGGGGTTCACGTGAGAAATGTTTCTGCCAGGAAGCACGCCGTGGGCAAGCGCTGTGCCGTCTTCCCGTCGCTCGCATTCAAAAGAGTTAAAGTTGAGTTGTGTTGGCGATTTCCATTTAAATATTTAGTTAGGTTTGCGGCTATCTATTTATTTATTTATTTATTTCCCCACGCGCCTCGGCCCGGAGACAACGTCATCAGCTGCGCGCACGTGCACAACGCTCGCACGGTTGGCCCCTGCAAGCTCTCACGCACCATCGACGGAGGCGTGCGTCCTTTTTTATTCGCCTGCACACTCTACAGGCAAGTCGCACACATTGGTATCGTAAGCATTTATATAATTACACTTTGCACCGCTGGCAGGGGTTGCCCCTAGCAATGCACACACGATCGGCACACATTTTCATTCGCGTTAAAACTGCAACAAAAACGCACACAACACGCTGAGGTTGAATGTCCTCTTCTCCCCACTCCACACCAATGCATCCTGTTACTACTATAGAGCCCCTAGATATTATTATTACTGCGCTTAGATAGTATTATTGTAGCGTGGCCGGGGGAGCGGCCCAGCCCACACCCTACCAAGGTGAGTGGGTCTCTCTGGTCTCGCAGTGGGTGGGTTTCTGTGGATCTCTGTGCCTGTAGAAACGTGCCTTTTCAAGTATTTGGCTGCTGCTGTAATTATAAATGTCCACGAGGTGACGACGACGATGATGAGCCACTTTGTTGAGCTATCGTTCACGACAGCCAATTCGCTTCTCAAAAAGCACTACCCGGTAGCTCAGCGGGGTGCCTTACCTGGCAAAAAAAAATAGTTTGGTTTGTGTTTGGTCTTGATCTGACATGTTAGAGGAGGAGGAGGAGGACCGACACCCCATTGGGAGCGCCAGACTTTGGCGTCGCCCACCTCTCCGACCGCGGCTCCGTGTCGTCGGCGGCTCTCGGGCGCAGAGCCTGACGCCCAACACGATGGCCTCGGCGCTCCTCCCGCTGCTGCTCCTGCTGCTGCTGCCGCCATGCGGGAAATGCCTCGACGGGCAACGGGGCCGGCCGAAGCCCGCCTTGCGCTTCACCAGCTTGTCCTACAAAGCCACCGTCTACGAAAACTCCGCGCCCGGGACGTACGTGGAGAGCCACGACAAGATGGGGATCCACGTCGGCCGCTCGGCCCCCGGGGCCCGGTACGCCGTCGTGTCCGGGGACGAGGGGGCCGCGTTCGAGGCGGAGGGGCTCGTCGTGGGCGACTTTTGGTTCCTGCGCGTCCGCACGAGGGGCGTGCCGTTGGACCGCGAGGAGCGCCACGGCTACACGCTGGGGGTGAAGGCGTTCTCCGAGAACAGCCGCGGTTCGGCGTCCGCCACGGTCTTCGTCCAGGTGCTGGACCGCAACGACCTGAATCCGCTGTTTTCGGCTTTGTCGTACGCCGCGAGCGTCGCCAACGACGCGCCGGCGGGCACCACGGTCCTACGTGTCGCCGCCACGGACGCCG
The DNA here is from genome assembly GCF_048934315.1 of Petromyzon marinus. Lineage (NCBI taxonomy): Eukaryota > Metazoa > Chordata > Hyperoartia > Petromyzontiformes > Petromyzontidae > Petromyzon > Petromyzon marinus. The sequence continues at coordinate 1,923,925 of NW_027422939.1, read as the reverse complement.
ACGAGGGCCCCAACGGGCGCTTCAGTTACGCCCTGGCGTGGCGCTCGGACGCGTTCGCCGTGCACCCGACGAGCGGCGCGGTGACGCTCGCCAGGAGGCTGACGGAGCCCGGCGACGCGGGGCTGCACGAGTTCAAGGTGATGGCCGTCGACGGCGGCGGGCTGAGCAGCTCGGCGCGTGTCGCGGTGAATGTGAGCCGGGCGAACGCCCACGCCCCGCGCGTCACAGTCGTCGCGACCCGCGGGCAAGGGGCGCCGTTCGCCGACCCCGCTGCCGCGTACGCGGAGCTCGCTGCGGTGGACCGCGACGCCGGCCCCGAGGGGGAGATCGTCGCCGTGGAGATCGTCGCCGGCGACCCCCTCCGGGCGTTCTCCGTCGCCCCGATGGACGGCGCCGGCACCGCCTCGGCCTACGCGGTGAGGCTCTCGGGGCGGCTGGACTGGGCGGACTTCCCCTTCGGGGTGAACCTCACCGTGCAGGCTCGCGACGGGGGGAGGCCGCCCAGGCACTCGCGGCCCGTCACGGTCACGGTCCGGGGGGGCGGCGCCGCCGGCGCGTTCGAGCGGAGCATCTACGCGGGCGCCGTCGAGCGGCAGTCTCCGCCCCGCGCCGTCGTGCTCGCGGTTCGAGCCTCTTGCGGCGCGCGGGGCTGCCGGTACGTCGTCCGAGGCGGCGCCGATGGCGACTTCTTCGCCGTGAACCCCGCCACCGGGGTCGTCTCCGTCCGCGGGTCCCTGGCGGCGGTCGACAGACGCCGCTTCGAGTTCGACGTCGGCACCGACGCCGGCCCGGGCGTCGCCGGGGTCGCGATCGACGTCGCGGACTACAACGCCCACGCCCCGGTCTTCGAGCGGCCCAACTACTCCGCCTCGTTGAGCGAGGACGTCCCGGCGGGCACGTTCGTGCTCATCCTGCACGCCGCCGACGACGACGAGGGGGACGACGGCCGCGTGACGTACGGCCTGGCGGAGGACGAGCCTGGCCCCTTCGCCGTCGACCCCCGCATGGGCATCGTCGTCACGACGGGGCCGCTGGACCACGAGGAGATGGCGGGGGCCTACCGGCTGCGCGTGCGAGCCTCGGACTGGGGGACTCCGTTCCGCCGGGAGGCCGAGGCGACCGTGACGGTGAACGTCACCAACATGAACGACAACGCGCCCGTCTTCGAGTCCGTAGACTGCGTGGGCGAGATCCCCCGGGACCTCCGGCCGGGCGAGCCGATCTTCACCGCGTCGGCCATCGACGCCGACGAGCTCCGGCCGGTGCTCTACGGCATCGCGTCCGGGAACGAGGGCGGCTTCTTCGCGCTGGACGGCGCCCTCGGCGTCGTGACGCTCGCGCGCTCCCTCGCCGACGAACGCCGCCGGGCCGGCGGGGGCCTTCCGCCTCGGCCTCACGGCCACCGACGGGGAGCTCTCGGCGGAGACGGCGTTCCTGAACGTCTCGGTCGTGGACGCCGCTCCCGGACGGGTGCCGTCATGGCGGTGCGTGGAGACGGGGATCGCCCGGAGGATGGTCGCGTGGCTCCACCGGGCAAACCAACGGCGAAACCGCCCGCGCCCCCTCGCCGCCGGCGCCGTCAATCGGCACGCGCCGGCGTTCGCCGCCCCGGCAGTCGCCGTGGAAGTCCGCGAAGATTTGCCAGTCGGGGCCGAGGTCACCCGAATGGAGGCCACGGATCCGGACGACGGCTTCGAGGGGAAGCTGCTGTACGCCCTGACGGACGACGGCGGGGCGAGCGGCCTCGCCGTGGACGCGGAGACCGGCGTCGTGAGGGTCCTGGTGCCGCTGGACCGCGAGGCCACCGCCTCCTACCTCGTGAACATCGTCGTCCGCGACCTGGGCACGCCGCGGCGCTCCGCGAGCGCCACCCTCCGGGTCGTCATCTTGGATGTCAACGACAACCGGCTGGAGTTCTCGCGGCGCGCCTACGAGGCCCGGGTGCCGGAGAGCACGCGGCCGGGCCGCGAGGTGCTCCGGCTGGAGGCCGCCGACGGCGACGCGGGCGCCGCGGGCGCCGTGCGCTACCGTCTGCTGTCCGACACCGACCTCTTCCGCGTGGACGCTGAGACGGGCGCCGTGGAGGTGGCGGCGCCGCTGGACCGCGAGCGGCGCGCCGAGCACGCGCTGCTGGTGGAGGCGTCGGACCTGGCGCCGGAGGAGAGCCGCCTCTCCTCCGTCGCCGCGGTGACCGTGACGGTGGAGGACGTGGACGACCACGCGCCCGCGTGCGCGCCGGCGCCCCTCCGCCTCCGCGTGCCCGAGGACTTCCCGGTGGGGGCCGTCCTCGGCTGGCTGGACGCTCGCGACCCCGACGCGGGGCCGGCCGGGGAGGTGCGCTACTCCCTGCCGGGCGAGGACGAGGACGGCGGCACGTTCGGGGTGCACGAGACGAGCGGGGCCCTGCGTCTGGCGCGGCCGCTCGACTTCGAGAGGCGGCGCCGCCACGACCTGACGGTGGCCGCGCGCGACGGCGACCCCGGGGGGCCGCCGCCGGCCGCCTGCCGGGCGACGGTGGAGGTGGTGGACGTGGACGAGAACGACCACGCCCCGCGGTTCGCGGAGTTCGCGGCGGCCGCCGCCGTGCGGGAGGACGCCCCCGTGGGCGCCGTCGTCGTCACCGTCACGGCCACGGATGAAGACCGGGGGATCGACGGGGAGGTGCGGTACTCCCTCGTGAATGAATCCGGCCTGGGCGTCTTCAGCATTCATCCAGAGAATGGTAAACCGCACCTACTCCCCCCCCTCCTTCCTCCCTTCCCCCCCCCCATCCTCCTCCTCACGGCTCACGACGCCGACTGACGGCTCACGCCGGCGCCCGTCTCTGCCGTGTGTCGTGCACGGCGCTCCGCGCCGGCAGGGATGATCATCACGGTGCAGCCGCTGGATCGGGAGACTGCTGACAGCTACTGGCTCACGGTGCGCGCGACGGATCGCGGAGTCGTCCCTCGCTTCTCCACACTGCACGTCTACATGGACGTGCAGGTACGGAAACTCACACACACGTACACACACACACGTATATACACACACACACGTATACACACACACATGTATACACACACACGTATACACACACACACGTATTCACACACGTATACACACGTATATACACACACACGTATACACACACACACGTACACACACACACACACGTATACACACAACAACAACAACCGCCATTCGCCATTAAGTGGCGGTGACGTCACCACGACGCTTGTGCCAGGCTATGTGCACCCTGAGGCCACGTGAAGTGTCGAACGCCCGCTGGCAGGAGGTCACGGGGCAGACCCAGGTGCCACGGGTCGACTGACTGAGATGACTGGCTGATGCACCACCTGTACCCCCTACTGTGCCAACCTGCTGTGCTTGAGCCACTCGGCGCTCCGCTCGTTGTTGTGAGCGTCGCTCCTCTGCCCTCCGTTGTTGTTGGATGGCGACTACCTCCAACTGCCCAGTAGCGTCCTTCACGAGCCTCCTCCACAGAGGCCGATCTAGACACCGCTGGTACCAGTCATCGGCAAGTCCACTCAGCTCCACGTCCTCCTGTACCACATCACACTATCTCTTCTCTAGCCCGTGCCGCGCCCGCTTAGCCCCCTCAATCCGGCCGAACAAAAGCTGTTTTGGCATGCGGTGGCTGGGCATGTGGGCTACATGACCCAGCCATCGCAGCCTTCCCCACCGGAGGAGCTCACCGATTGGACCTTGCCCAGATCTTTCCAGGATTTGTGAGCTCCTCACACAATCCAGTCTGGTTAAACCCAGGATGGATCGTAGGCAGGCCAGCCTAAATGTTTCTAACCGGCGAAGATGTTTCATTAGGGGGGTCCACGTTTCGCAAGCGTAGAGAAGGGAGGGAATGACCGTGGCCGAGAAGACCTGAAGCTTAGTGCGGAGCGACAGACCAGGTAGCTTCCACACAGCGTTACGCAACCGATGAGTCCTCTGCTGTTAAACTGGAGCCAGTCATAAGCACACTGCCCAGGTATGGGAAACTCTCCACTCTCTCCACAACTGCCCCATCACCGATTGGGAGTTGTGGGGGTGGAGTGTCCGATGGTACAAAATACCCAGGCAGGTGCTTCGTTTTGGTGGGGCTGATTGTAAGGCCCCACCTCTTAGTGGCACGCTCCAGTCTCAGCAGCAGCGTCTCCAACTCCTCCTCTGAATGAGCAGCTATTACCAAATCATCAGCATACATAACGTGGTTGAGCAATAGGGAGCCATCCCTTGACCGCACCCGGGCATCGATCAGCCTCTCATTATATCTGTACCATATGGAAATTCCCTCGGTACAGCTATTGAAGGCTTCACGAACTATGTGGTCAAAATAGATGTTAAATAATGTGGGAGCCAGAGGACATCCCTGTCGCACCACAAGGTGTACAGGGAATGGCTCTGACTCCCGGCCACGTAATTTTACCCGGGCCCACTCACCATCATGAAGGTCCTTAATGATCGTGAGCAGAGGGTCAGGTACTCCAAAAGCAGGAAGAACAACCCAGAGCCCAGGCCTACTGATGGTATCATAGGCCTTGACCAGGTCAATAAAGCAGATATGTAGGTCTTGTTGGAATTCCCTACACCTCTGCTGTAGCAGACGGACAGAAAATATGGCATTTGTGCAGGACCGCCCTTTCCTGAAACCGCATTGGGGCTCCGCAAGCCTCTCCTCAGCGTGCCTGGCAAGGCGATGCTGAATAATCCTTGCCAGGACCTTTCCCGGCACACTGAGGAGTGAGATGCCCCTGTAGTTGTTACAGTCTGTGCGGTCCCCCTTCTTAAAAAGGGGGACCACCAGGGCATCCTTCCAATCCTGCAGAACCCGTCCAGTGGTCCAGACCGTTGTTATGATGTCATATAGGGCAGTCTGTGCACAAACGCCACCCTCCCTCAGCATTTCGCTTGGGAGATCATCTCTGCCCGCTGCCTTTCCTGGTCTCAGACTCCGGATTGCCTTCAGGACTTCCTCAACAGATGGCACCTCAGCCAGCCACTCACAGGGGGTGACTTCTTCCAATATTTGAGGCACCGCAGCCTCAGCAGGGTCATCCTCACTTTGTGCCACGATGTTTTTCTGGCTGAGGGATTTTCCCTCCCCCAGGACCTCACAGAAATGCTCAGCAAATCTGAAAACCTGTTCCTGGGGGTCGGAGATTGGATCACCGTTTTTTCACCTAATGATGGTAATAGGTGTGGCGCTGCAGGTTACTTTTTTGATGGAGTTAAATAGAGATTTGTGATCACGGGCCACTGAGGCAGACTCCATCTCCTCAGCAACCCGCGACCACCACCCATCCTTGCAGCGCCTCACGGCTCTCCGAACCTCCGAGCGAAGGCTGCGGTAAGTCTCCTCATTCTCTGACGTGGGATTCTGTAGCCGATGACAGTGGGCCTGTCGCTTTTTCTCAATCATCCTGAACACCTCCTCTGTCAGCCAGGGTCTCTGGGGAGGTCTGGACCGTGTACCCAAAGCAGCCATTGCAGCTGCATGAGTCACAGTCCTAAACCTCGCCCATTTACCCTCGACATCAGGAGGAGTCGGGGACGATGCCAATCCCAGCCGCAAGCGATGATGAAATTCTCGCTTGCAACTTTCATCAGATAACTGAGACCAGGCCACTTTAGGTTGGAAAGGGGTCCTGGGTGTACACCCACCACCGGAGTGGAAGAATGGCAGGCGCATCTTACAGATGACAAGTCGATGGTCAGAGGGCAGATCAGCTCCACGGTAGGTCCTGGTGTCAAGGACGAGGGCTCACATCCGCTGGTCCGTCACTATGTAGTCCAGCAGATGTTCTTGCTTGGACCCGGCATGCAACCATGATGTTGTGTGGATGCGCCGATGCCGGAACAGCATGTTGGTAATTACAAGCCCATGGGCTGCACAAAAATCTAGCAGCCTCCTACCGTTGTTATTGAGCTGATCTGGCCCATGCCCTCCAGTCACTCCATACCAGGTGCCAGTATCATGACCAACTCAGGCATTGAAGTCACCCAACATGATGACTCTATCCCGAGGGGCCACTTTAGCCAGCACCTGTGACAGGAGGTCATAGAAGGCATCTGACTCATCGGCTTTGCCTGCATCCCTCCACGGATGTTCATCTTCGGTGGGGGCATAAGTAACCACGACCACCATGCCTTGCCTCCGGTTGATGGGAAGGCGAGCCCAAAGTAGCCTGGGGCTTACAGCTTCCCACACCTCACCGCCACGCTCCCACACCCCCTTCATTCTTTTGTTCAAAAGAAGAGGCACACCCTGTTGTTTGGCAGTCTGCTGCCACGAGTAGAGGACTGTCCACCCCTCATGGTGGCAGGAGCCAGAGCCGGTCCACCGGACCTCCTGAATGCCACATAGATCCAGGTGGTACCGGTCCAGCTCCCGACAGAGGAGTGGCAGCCTCTCCTCCGCTGTGAGCATTCGAACATTCCACGTGGCCACCCGTAGTGGCTTTTCGTTGTTTCTGGAGGACACACACACGTATACACACACACACACACGTACACACACACGTATACATACACACACGTATACACACACACGTATACACACACGTATATACACACACACACGTATATACACACACACGTACACACACACACGTATACACACACACACACGTACACACACACGTATACACACACACAAACACACGTACACACACACGTATATACACACACACACGTACACACACACGTACACACACACAAGTACACACACACATACACACACATGCGTATGCACCGCTGCATTTTAAAACGACACACAATGCGAGTACCGTGTGTCTCTCCCCCCCCCCCCCCCCCCCAGGACGTTAACGACAACCCCCCGCGGGCATCGCGTCCGTGGTACCAGGCCGCGGTGGCGGAGAACTCCCGTGGGGGCGTCAGGGCAGTGCAGGTGGACGCCTGGGACCTGGACAACGCCGCCGCCATGTCCTCCAACGATGCCCGGGGCAGGGGCCTCACGTTCAACATCGTCAGCGGAGACCCACAGGGATTCTTCACCATAAACAACGCGACAGGTGGGGGTTGGTGGTGGTGGAGAGCAAATCCAGAACATTTACAATTATAGTGTAGTGTAGAAAGCAAATCTATAACATTTACAATTATAATGTAGTGTATAGTGTACACTACATTATGCACGACACAACTATACACTACAGAATGTGCCAATTCGTTACTAGTACAGCACTAACCGGTGTGTTGGTGAGCAAATCCAGCAACATTTACTATCCCCGTTGGCCCCCACCCCACCCCACTGCGTGCGTGTGCCGGCCGGCGTGGGATGGTTGTTGTTGACCTCCGGTGAACGGACTCGTTGCAGGCGTCATCCACACCACCAGCAGGCGGCTGGACAGAGAGAGGCAGGTGGAGCACGAGCTGGAGGTGAGAGTCACCGTGATGGTGGTGGTGGTGGTAGTGGCCTTCAATAGCTGTACCGGAGGAATTTCCATCTGGTACAGATATAATGGGAGGCTCATCGATGCCCAGGTGCGGTCAAGTGATGGCCCCCTATTGCTCAACCTTGCCGATGATCTGGTAATTGCTGCTCACTCAGAGGAGGAGTTGGAGGCGCTGCTGCTAAACGTGGAGCTTGCCACTAAGAGGTTGGGACTTACCATCAGCCCCACCAAAGCTAAGCACCTGCCTGGGTATTTTGTACCATCGGACAATCCACCCCCACAACTCACAGGGCAGTTGTGGAAAGAGTGGAGAGTTTCCCATACCCTGGCAGTGTGCTCATGACTGGCTTCAGTTTGACAGCGGAGGTCTCACTCCGAATCAGTCGAGCGGCATTATCTTTTCATCGGTTGCATAACGCTGTGTGGAAGCTACCTGGTCTGTCGCCCCGCACTAAGCTTCGGGTCTTCTCGGCAAATCATTCCCACCCTTCTCTACGCTTGCGAAACGTGGACCCCCCCTAATTGAACATCTTTGGCTGGTTAGAAACATTTAGGCTCACCTGCCTACGATCCATCCTGGGTTTAACCAGGGTGGATTGTGTGAGGAGCTCACAAATCATTAAAACATCTGGACAAAGACCCATCGGAGCGCCGGGTGGCTAAAGCACAGTAGGGGGCACAGGTGGTGCATCGGCCACTCATCTCAGTCAGTCGACCCGTGGCACCTTGGTGTGCCCCGTGACCTCCTGCCAGCGGACGTTCGACACGTGGCCTCGACGTGCACATGGCCTGGCACAAGCGTCGTGGTGCCGTCACGGCCACTTAGTGGAGGTCGTTGTTGTTGTTGCGCGTGTGTCTGCGTGCGTCCCGCCCGTCGGCGCCAGGTGTCCATCGTGGACGGCGGCGTGCCCCCGCGTGAAGCGAGGGTGGCGGTGACGCTGAGCGTCTCCGACGAGAACGACAACGCCCCGCGCTTCCGCAGGAACCTCACGCGCGTTTACGCGGTGGCGGCGAAGGAGCCGACGGTGGTGGCCATCGCCCGCGTCTACGCCGCCGACGCCGACTGGGGCAACAACGGCATGCTGTTGTACACCGTCCACGGGTGGCAACACAATTACTATTCCGATGAGCACGGAGTCGTCTACAGCCGGAGCGACTTGCACCGTGCGGGGACATCCCACTCCATCCTGGTACTGGGCACACTCCCCTCGCGGTCCTCCCCCCTCATCCTCACGGACACGCTTGACAATGTTGACCCCCCACCGTGAAGCAGAACTCGCCGATCTCGCCGTTGCCCGCCCCGCAGATCGAAGCCAGAGACTCGGGGCAACCGCCGACCTTGCCGTCGACGGCCGTCATCCACGTGGAGTGGATCGCTGCTCCCCGGCCGCCGGAGACGCCCGCGGCCTTCGGCCTGAGCCGGCACGCGGTCACCGTGTCGGAGACGGCCGCCGTGGGCTCCGTGGTGATCGCGCTGCCCACGCAGAGCACGGCGGGGAGCCTCCTCTGGTTCAGCATCACAGGTCACGTGGTGCCACCACACACATTCCAAATCCCACCCCACATCATGATGGTGTGTTAATGGTGACATCATGATGATGGGTTAACGGTGACATCATGATGATGGTGCGTTAATGGTGACATCATGACGAAGTGTTAACGGTGACATCATGATGATGTGTTAATGGTGACCTCATGATGATGGGTTAATGGTGACCTCATGATGATGGGTTAACGGTGACCTCATGATGGTGTGTTAACGGTGACCTCATGATGGTGTGTTAATGGTGACGATGATGGTGTGTTAATGGTGACCTCATGATGATGAATTAATGGTGACCTCATGATGATGTGTTAATGGTGACCTCATGATGGTGTGTTAATGGTGACAATGATGATGTGTTAATGGTGACCTCATGATGATGGGTTAATGGTGACATCATGATGATGTGTTAACGGTGACGATGATGATGTGTTAATGGTGACCTCACAATGATGGGTTAACGGTGACATCACGATGGTGTGTTAACAGTCACATGATGATGGTGTGTTAATGGTGACCTCACGATGATGGGTTAACGGTGACCTCACGATGATGGGTTAACGGTGATATCATGATGGTGTGTTAATGGTGACGATGATGATGTGTTAACGGTGACGATGATGATGTGTTAATGGTGACCTCACGATGATGGGTTAACAGTGACATGATGATGGGTTAATGGTGACATCATGATGGTGTGTTAACGGTGACATGATGATGATGGGTTAACGGTGACATGATGGTGTGTTAACGGTGACATCATGATGGTGTGTTAATGGTGACGATGATGGGTTAACGGTGACATGATGATGGTGTGTTAACGGTGACGATGATGATGTGTTAATGGTGACCTCACGATGATGGGTTAACGGTGACATGATGATGGTGTGTTAATGGTGACGATGATGATGTGTTAACGGTGACGATGATGGTGTGTTAATGGTGACAATGATGATGTATTAACGGTGACGATGATGGTGTGTTAATGGTGACGATGATGATGGGTTAACGGTGACGATGATGTGTTAACGGTGACAATGATGGTGTGTTAACGGTGACATCATGATGGTGTGTTAATGGTGACGATGATGGGTGTTAACGGTGACATCATGATGGTGTGTTAATGGTGACATCACGATGATGGCTTAATGGTGACCTCACGATGGTGTGTTAACAGTCACATGATGATGGTGTGTTAATGGTGACCTCACGATGATGGGTTAACGGTGACCTCACGATGATGGGTTAACGGTGATATCATGATGGTGTGTTAATGGTGACGATGATGATGTGTTAACGGTGACGATGATGATGTGTTAATGGTGACCTCACGATGATGGGTTAACAGTGACATGATGATGGGTTAATGGTGACATCATGATGGTGTGTTAACGGTGACATGATGATGATGGGTTAACGGTGACATGATGGTGTGTTAACGGTGACATCATGATGGTGTGTTAATGGTGACGATGATGGGTTAACGGTGACATGATGATGGTGTGTTAACGGTGACAATGATGGTGTGTTAACGGTGACATCATGATGGTGTGTTAATGGTGACGATGATGGTGTGTTAACGGTGACATGATGGTGTGTTAATGGTGACGATGATGATGGGTTAATGGTGACGATGATGTGTTAGCGGTGACCTCACGATGGTGTGTTAACGGTGACATCATGATGGTGTGTTAATGGTGACCTCATGATGATGTGTTAATGGTGACCTCACGATGATGGGTTAACGGTGACATGATGATGGGTTAACGGTGACATGATGATGGTGTGTTAATGGTGACGATGATGATGTGTTAACGGTGACGATGATGGTGTGTTAATGGTGACAATGATGATGTGTTAACGGTGACGATGATGGTGTGTTAATGGTGACGATGATGATGGGTTAACGGTGACGATGATGTGTTAACGGTGACAATGATGGTGTGTTAACGGTGACATCATGATGGTGTGTTAATGGTGACGATGATGGGTGTTAACGGTGACATCATGATGGTGTGTTAATGGTGACATCACGATGATGGTGTGTTAATGGTGACCTCACGATGATGGGTTAACGGTGACCTCACGATGATGGGTTAACGGTGATATCATGATGGTGTGTTAATGGTGACGATGATGATGTGCTAACGGTGACGATGATGATGTGTTAATGGTGACCTCACGATGATGGGTTAACAGTGACATGATGATGGGTTAATGGTGACATCATGATGGTGTGTTAATGGTGACATCATGATGGTGTGTTAACGGTGACATGATGATGATGGGTTAACGGTGACATGATGGTGTGTTAACGGTGACATCATGATGGTGTGTTAATGGTGACGATGATGGTGTGTTAACGGTGACATGATGATGGTGTGTTAACGGTGACGATGATGATGACGTTAGGGGGGCGCCGCGTGTTGACAGGCGGTGACGTGGAGCACAGCTTCCACGTGACGGAGCACAGCGGCGTTGTGGAGGTGGCCAAGCCGCTGGATGCCGAGCGGTGCTCCTCCTACCGGCTCACCGTGACGCTCACCGACGGGACCAACGCTTCAACCACCCTGGTGGGCGGGCACGCGTGTCTGTGTGTGTGTCTGTGTGCGTGTCTGTGTGTGTCTGTGTGTGTCTGTGTGTGTCTTTGTGTGTGTCTGTGTGCGTGTCTGTGTGTGTGTCTGTGTGTGTGTGTCTGTGTATGTGTGTCTGTGTGTGTGTCTGTGTGTGTGTCTGTGTGTGTGTGTCTGTGTGTCTGTGTGTGCGTGTCTGTGTGTGTGTCTGTGTGTGTCTGTGTGTGTGTCTGTGTGTCTGTGTGTGTGTCTGTGTGTGTCTGTGTGTGTGTGTCTGTGTCTGTGTGTGTCTGTGTGTGTCTGTGTCTGTCTCTGTGTCTGTGTGTGTGTCTGTGTGTGTGTCTGTGCGTGTCTGTGTGTGTCTGTGTGTGTCTGTGTGTGTCCGTGTGCATGTCTGTGTGTGTGTCTGTGTGTGTCTGTGTGTGTCTGTGTGTGTGTGTCTGTGTGCGTGTCTGTCTGTCTGTCGCACAAGGTGGGCGTGACGAGGCCGTCAGGGCGATGCGGTGACGTCACGAGGCCGGGGGTTGCCGCGGTGGCCGCGTGAGACGTGCCGGGTGCATCGGCACCTCTTGCCAATTCCTCCTCACCACCACCACCACCGCCACCCGCATCACCACTTTACTCACCCCCCCCCCCCCCCCCGCTAGGTGGTGGTGACGGTGCAGGACGTGAACGACCACCGGCCCCGCTTCTCCCGTGACCTCTATGAGGCGACCGTCACCGAGGACGCCTCTCCCGGCGCCTCCCGGATCCTGCGGCTGGAGGCGACCGACGCCGACGCCGGCGCCGCCGCCGCCCGGCTCTCCTTCTTCCTCGTCGGCGTGGGCGGCGGCGACGCCGTGGAGGGCCGGCGTCTGTTCCGCGTAGACCCCGTCACCGGCGAGGTCACCGTCGCCGAGAGGCTGGACCGAGAGGCCAAGTGGAGCCACGTACTCACCGTCATGGTGAGTACGTGGCTCCACGCCGGGTGTGCGCGTGTGTACGTGTGTGTGTACGTGTGTGTACGTGTGTGTGTGTACGTGTGTGTACGTGCGCACATGTGTGTGTGTACGTGTGTGTGTACGTGTGTACGTGTGTGTGTACGTGTGTGTGTGTGCGTGTGTGTACATGTGCACGTGTGTGTACGTGTGTGTGTGTACGTGTGTGTACGTGTGTGTGTGTACGTGTGTGTACGTGTGTGTGTGTCCGTTGAACTTCGTCCGCAACTGTACGTAGCCGACTGCTGATCGAAGGCGACGATGATGACGACGACGACGCCGTGACCACCGTCTTGCGTGGTGACCACAGTGTGCGGTGTACTTCATAGTAATGCGTATAGTGTAGTTTGTCACGTAAACAAGCCGTGTAACTAAATCGCCACATTTTGTTTGGGTGACACAAAACCTTGCCGACCGGCCGTGTCAGGCGGCGGTGGCACAGTCGGATGACGACACGTTGCACGCGACCAGCACGTCCCTCCACCGAGAATGGCGTCTGCCGCGAAAGCCTCCTGTCCGGGGGCGTTCGGAGCGAGCGCTCCGCTCAGCCCTCTCTCTCTTCACTCTCTCACTCTCTCTCACTCTCACTCTCTCACTCTCTTTCTCACTCTCACTCTCTCACTCTCTCACTCTCTCTCTCACTCTCTCTCTCTCTCACTCTCTCACTCTCTCTCTCACTCTCACTCTCTCACTCTCTCTCTCACTCTCTCACTCTCTCTCTCACTCTCTCACTCTCTCTCTCACTCTCTCACTCTCTCGCTCTCTCGCTCTCTCACTCTCTCTCACTCTCTCGCTCTCTCACTCTCTCACTCACTCTCACTATCACTCACTCACTCTCACACTCTCTCACTCTCACACTCTCTCTGCGCATGCGTGGAGGAGGCTGCGTCCAGGTGAAGTTCCGCGCTGCTCACCTGGATCAATGGGGGCCTGATTTTCCATAAATTAGGCCAAGCCTGAGAGAGGTTACAATGGGGAGTTTAAACATCGCTCTTCCCCTCGTTTTGTAATGGTTTATTCCCTTTGATTTCTTCTTTATTTTTGCTCACTGAGTCGTCCCGGAAAATTTATTCCGAGCGGCTCGTGGGCTGAACAGAGAACGGCAACAACGACGACAACAACAACAACGACGACGACAACAACAGCGAACACGTGCGCAGGTGTGGCTGCTGCCGACCACCACCATGGTGCAGCGCACCGCGCTGGAGACTCTCACGAGGACGAACGGTTTCGCCACCTTTCCGCCGTCCGGGATCGCCGTCGTCGCCGCCGCGGTGGCCGCGACGACGTCGGCTATGCCGGCGTCGTCGCGGCCCAGCGGCAGAGCGGAGGGGTCACGGTGTACGTGGCGGAGGAGGCGATGGCGGCGCGCCTGGTGGAGACGGGGCTCACCGTGGGTGAGCTTCACCTGCGGTGCGCCCCGCTCGCCACGCCCGCCGTCAGGGTGGCGCTCTCGGGCACGCCGCCCTTTCTGAGCGGCGCCGACCTGCTGCGGGACCTCCAACGCTACGGGACGGCGGTGTCGAAAGTCACGCTGCTGCCTCTACGAACGAGGGACCCCGGGTCGGCGCACGTATTGTCGCTTCAGCGCCAGGTTTTTATGGTCCTGAAGGACGGCAACACGGACTTAGACATTAACTTTAAGTACACGGTGCAGGGCCACGTGTACACAGTACACGCATCCACGGCGGGGATGCGTTGTTCCGGGTGCGGATGCAGCGGCCACGCCCGGAGGAACTGCCCGAACAGGGCGAGCGAGTCCGCCGCGCGTGCTGCTCCGCCCGCAACGGGGCGGGCGGAGCAGCAGCAGACACAGCAGCAGCGGCCGCAGCAACAGCACCGCCATCAACTACAACAAGAAGAACACCAAAATCAACAACAGCAGCAGCAGCAGGGAGGGCAGCGGGGTGATCTCGCCGTCCTGGCAGCTGACTGCGGGGCACGGACGACCGAGGACGAGGGAGACGTTTTCGTCCGCCCGTCCGCCCCTCCCTGGCGGAGGAAGCGGAGGGCAAGGAGCGACCCCGCGTCAGCGGGACGCGTCGGGGCCCCCGCGATGCGGACGGTGGTCGCCGGCGACAACAGCGAGCCGGAGGACCGCACGGAAGCGGCGACGGGGAGCGACGGCGAACCCGGGCCGCGGGACGGGATGAGCAACGACGGCGGACTCCACCTGCCGGACGACGTCGCGGTAGCAGAGCGACCGTCGGAGCCGGACCCAGCCTTGGCCGCTCCGGAATTGCAGACCAACAACAACAACAACCGCCATTCACCACTAAGTGGCGGTGATGTCACCACGACGCTTGTGCCAGGCTATGTGCACACTGAGGCCACGTGAAGTGTCGAACGCCCGCTGGCAGGAGGTCACGGGGCAGACCCAGGTGCCACGGGTCGACTGACTGAGATGACTGGCTGATGCACCACCTGTGCCCCCTACTGTGCCAACCTGCTGTGCTTTAGCCACCCGGCGCTCCGCTCGTTGTTGTGAGCGTCGTTCCTCCGCCCTCCGTTGTTGTTGGAGGGCGACTGCCTCCAACTGCCCAGTAGCGTCCTTCATGAGCCTCCTCCACAGAGGCCGATCTTGACACCGCTGGTACCAGTCATCGGCAAGTCCACTCAGCTCCACGTCCTCCTGTAACACATCACTCCATCTCTTCTCTAGCCCGTGCCGCGCCCGTTTAGCCCCCTCAATCCGGCCGAACAAAATCTGTTTCGGCATGCGGTGGCTGGGCATGCGGGCTACATGACCCAGCCATCGCAGCCTTGCCCGCCGGAGGAGCTCACCGATGGGACCTTTCCTAGATCTTTCAAGGATTTGTGAGCTCCTCACACAATCCAGTCTGGTTAAACCCAGGATGGATCGTAAGCAGGCCAGCCTAAATGTTTCCAACCGGCGAAGATGTTCCATTAGGGGGGTCCACGTTTCGCAAGCGTAGAGAAGGGTGGGAATGACCGTGGCCAAGAAGACCTGAGGCTTAGTGCGGAGCGACAGACCAGGTAGCTTCCACACAGCGTTACGCAACCGATGAAAAGATATTACCGCTCGACTGATGTGGAGTGAGACCTCTGCTGTTAAACTGGAGCCAGTCATAAGCACACTGCCCAGGTATGAGAAACTCTCCACTCTCTCCACAACTGCCCCATCACCGATTGGGAGTTGTGGGGGTGTAGTGTCCGATGGTACAAAATACCCAGGCAAGTGCTTAGTTTTGGTGGGGCTGATGGTAAGGCCCCACCTCTTAGTGGCACGCTCCAGTCTCAGCAGCAGCATCTCCAACTCCTCCTCTGAATGAGCAGCTATTACCAAATCATCATGGTTGAGCAATAGGGAGCCATCCCTTGACCGCGCCCGGGCATCGATCAGCCTCCCTTTATATCTGTACCATATGGAGATTCCCCCGGTACAGCTATTGAAGGCTTCACGACCACCACCACCATCACCTTCACCGGCGCCGCCGCGCCTGACGGTGCCGCGGCGCTCGAGGGTGCCGTGACACCTGACGGTGCCGCGGCGCACGCGAAAGACGAGCAGCCCGCCTCCCCGTCTGACGGGGCGATGGCTGCTGGACCCGCGGAGGTACACCACCCCAAGCCCAAGAAAAACCCGGCTCGGGGTGGCCTGACACGAGAGGCGGCCGCCAAGCCCCAAGAGAACATACAAGGCGACTGTAAAAACAACAGCAACGAAAATAACGACAACAACAACAACACCTACAGGGACGACGGGTGGTTAAGGTCCAACGTTGTTGAGAACACAAGTGAAACGAGCCGCCCGCGAGTCCGGAGGGGGATAGAGTACAACCCAGGGGCCATCATTGACTATGTACGACACCCCTTCAAGGGGCGCGCGGGCACCTTCAGAGAGCAATTCCCCGACGCGCTGGCCTTCATGCAGGCCGCGCGACCACTTTGCAAGGATCCGCAAAGGTAAGTCTGCAGCCGGAAGGAGGCCGACAAGGTGGAGGCTCTAGTACGGAAGGCAGAGAGGAGGTATTCCTCCCAGCTAAAGGGCCCCCCCCCTGCGGCCACCGCCAACACCAACACCTAGCGTTGTGGCCTCGGGATTTAAAAGGGCAAGGTGCGCGATGACGCGCGCGGACTCGAAATGGTTTCCTCTGCGCACGCGATCACCAGAGGCTGGCGGTGGACCGTGAGCCACCTAAGCTGGCGGTGGCCACGCCAGGAGGTGTGCTGTGCGTGCCTCGTGTGCAGCACGTCCACTGAGGCGGTCTGTATACCTACCTGCATTGGCGGCGATCAGCTGCGTCATTTGGATGTGCACGCGGTGACACGTGCGGACCGATTTTGATTTGGTTTTGGTGGTTGGGTTCACCCGTACCGTGGGGGGGGCGGCGCGTGGTTCGCACTTTGGACCCGGTTTTTTTCCCGCTTCTGTGTCATTGCAGAACGGTGTTGTTTTTCGATATGTGCGCTTGTGTTGACGGTGACGAGGTTGTTGCCTGTGGCTGGTGTCGATGGTCTTGCGCGCAATGACGCGCACGGACATTGTTGGCTTTTTTATTGGCGACTCTCGCAATGGAGCACCGGAACCGTCCAGGGCATTTGCTGCTGGACAATAAAGTTTATTTAAAAGTCAAAGTCTCTCACTCTCTCACTCTCACTATCTCTCTCACTCTCTCTCACTCTCTCACTCTCTCGCTCACTCTCTCACTCTCTCTCACTCTCTCACTCACTCACTCTCTCTCACTCTCTCTCACTCTCTCTCTCACTCTCTCACTTTCTCTCACTCTCTCTCTCACTCACTTTCTCTCTCTCACACTCTCACTCTCTCTCTCACTCTCTCTCTCACTCTCTCTCACTCTCTCTCTCTCACTCACTCTCTCTCTCTCACTCTCACTCACTCTCTCTCACTCTCTCTCTCTCTCACTCTCTCTCTCTCACTCTCTCACTCACTCTCTCACTCTCTCACTCTCTCACTCTCTTTCTCTCACCCGCGCGAGCAGGTGCAGGACGGCGGGGTCCCCGTGAGGCGAGCGTACGCCACGCTGGCGGTGAGCGTCAACGATGCCAACGACCACGCGCCCCGCTTCACCGGCGGCCCCTACGAGGCCCGCGTGGCCGAGTCGGCGGCCGTGGACTCCACCGTGGTGCGCGTCACGGCGACGGACCGCGACGACGGCCCCAACGCCGACGTCAGATATAGCATCAGATACGGTGACCGCCGCTTCCGCCGCCGCTCCCGCCGCCCCTCCCAACCGCCCCGGGGGGGGGGGGGGAGTTTCTGCACAGGGGCACGTTTCCAGCGTCGTGGTTTCTCCGTCGCGTCCCTCTCCCCGAGCGAGTCGCGAGCCGCGGGTCCAACTCGGATCGCTCGGGAGCCGACGGGCGCCGCGGTTTCCCCCGCGTCGTTTGCCCTCGGCGTCTCCCTCCGGATTCGGTGACGTGAACTCGCGCCCGTCCCGCTCCTCCGAATTCTCCCGGCAGGAAACGTGAGGAATTCCTTCGCCGTCCACCGCGCGCTGGGCGTCGTCTTCGTGGCGAGGAAGCTGAACGGCTCCGCGGTGGAGGCCTACGAGCTGACGGTGAGGGCGGTGGACCGGGGGCGCCCGCGCCGCGTCACGAATGCCGCCGTCCGCGTTGTCGTTGTCGCCGCCGACGCCGACGCCCCCCCCAAATTCGCCTCCGGAGGCGGCGGCGGCGGCGGCTACTCGGCGGAGGTCGCCGAAGGGGCCGCGCCCGGGAGCTTCGTGCTCGCGGTGAGCACCTCTGGCCGGTCGACGGTCGCCTACGAAATACGGGAGGGCGATCCCGAAGGCGCCTTCGACATCCACCCGACGTCCGGGGTCGTTGCCGCCAAACGGCCGCTGGACCGCGAGCGGACGCCGTCGTTCCAGCTGACGGTGCGGGCCACAGACGCGTCGGGCCTCTCGACGGACGCGTCGGTGACGATCCTCGTGCTCGACGAGAACGACAACGGGCCCGTCTTCGACCGCCCTCGCTACCGCGGGGCCGTCGGCGAGGAGGCGGCGGCGGGGACCCCGGTGCTGGACCCGGACGGCGTCCCGCTCGTCGTCAGGGCCGCCGACGCGGACGACGGCGAGGGGCGCGCGACGGTCGCCTACGGGATCGTCGAGTTCGGAGCCAGGAAGTACTTCTCCATCGACCCGCGCACCGGGGCCATCAGGGTCGCCAGGGCCCTCGACCGCGAGACGACGGCCGAGTTCCGCTTCCGGGTGACCGCCTCGGACGGCGGCAGCCCGAGGATGTCCGCCGAAGCTCCGGCCGAGGTGACGGTCGCCGTGCTGGACGCCAACGACTGCCCGCCGGCGTTCTCGACGGCCGCGTACGAGACGACGCTGACCGTGCCGACCCGCGCCGGCGTCCGCCTGCTGACCCTGGCAGCCTCCGACCCGGACGTCGGTGCCACGCTGACCTACGCGTCGCCTCGGGAAACGTCGGCGGCGCGTTCGCCGTGGACGCGCGCACCGGGGACGTCGAGGTGCGAAACGCCTCCCTCCTCGCCGCCGGCTACGACCTCGGGGTCGAGGTGTCCGACGGGAAATTTCGGAGCGCCGCGCGGGTGAAGGTCTCCGTGCGGGCGGTCGGCGGCAGGCTGCGGGTTCCGCCAAAGATCTCGGCGCGCATCCCCGAGAACGGCACGGCGGGCGCCGTCGTGGCCGCGGTCGTCGCGACGGGGGGGGACCTCAACGAGCCGCTCGTCTTCGACCTGCTCGACCCGAGCGGCGCGTTCCGGATGAGGCCGACGGCGGGCGTCCTGGAGACAACCGGCGTCGCGTTCGACAGGGAGGAGCGCGATCGCTACGAGCTGCTGGTGGAGGTGAGGGGCGGCTCGCGGGCGCGCCCGAGCGTCGCTCGCACCGTGGTCGAGGTGGCCGTCGAAGACGTCAACGACAACACCCCGGCGTTCGTCGGCCTGCCGTACCGCGCCGTTGTCGGGGCGGCGGCGGCGCCGGGGAGCGCCGTGCTCACCGTGGCAGCCCTCGACCGGGACGTCGGCGAGAACGCCAGGGTGAGGTACTCGTTGAGGGACGACCGCGACGGCCGCTTTCGCGTCCGCCCTTCCGGCGGCGAGATCTTGCTGAGGACAAGCTTCGCCCCGGGCGCGTCGGGCAAGGACTTCGTCGTGACCGTGGTGGCGACGGACTGCGGGACTCCTCCGCTGTCGTCTGCGGTCGGCATCACGGTCACGGTGCTCGACGAGGACGCGCCGGCGTTCGAGAGCCTCTCCCACGTCGCGTGGGTGCCCGAGGACGTCGGGCCGCCCGCGCCGATCGCTCACGTCCGCGCGGCGGGTCCCGAGGGCCTGCCGCTCGTTTTCTCCATCGTCGACGGCGACCCCTTCGACCAGTTCTCCGTCGACTTTGGCACGGGCGTCGTGAGCGTTGTCGGCTCGCTGGACCGCGAGACGCGGGCCAACTACCGCCTCGCGGTGCGGGCCGCCTCCCCGGCGACGGGCCTGCATGCCGACGTGAGCCTAGACGTCGTCGTCGGGGACGTCAACGACCACCGGCCGCTCTTCGCGCGGGGCGCCTACGCCGCCACGCTGTCCGAATCCGCGCCCCCGGGGACCTCCGTCGTCCGGGTGAGCGCCGTCGATGCCGACGCCGGCCCCAACGGGGCGCTCCGCTACGAGATCGTGGACGACGGGGAGAAGGGCGGCGAGGGATTCTACGTGGACCCGGACGGCGGGCTGGTCGTGACCACGGCGCCCCTGGACCACGAGCGGAGCCGGCTCCATCGTTTCTCGGTGCGGGCGACGGACGGCGGCTCCCCTCCCCTCGCCTCCGACGTCACAGTGACCGTCGCCGTCGAGGACGCGAACGACAACGCGCCGGTGTTCGAGCGGCCGCTGTACGAGGCGTCCGTGAGCCGGCTGTCTTGGCCCGGGCACTTCGTGGCCGCGCCGAGGGCGTTGGACGCCGACGCGTCGGACGCCTACCGGCTGCGGTACGCCATCGTCTCCGGCGACGACGACCCAGCGAGCTTCGCCATCGATGCCGAGACGGGCGTCGTCTCCGTCGCCATCCCGCTTGAGCGGAAGAAGCCGGCCGCCTGCTACCGCCTCCGAGTCTCGGCCACGGACGGCGCGTTCGTCGGCGACGCCACACTGGCGGTCGACGTGCGGCCCACCAACCGGCACGCCCCCGCCTTCGAGCGGGCCGAGTACGCGGCGGAGATTCCCGAAAACTCCGTGGCGGGGACCCCGGTGGCCTCGGTGCGGGCCACGGACGCCGACGTGGGCGCGTTCGGGCGAGCGTCGTACTCCATCGCGAACCGGTTCGCCCGCGAGCGCTTCACCATCGACGGGAGCGGGCGGATCTTCGCGAGGGCGCCCCTCGACAGGGAGGACCCCTCGCAGAGGGCCGTGGATGTCCGCGTCGTGGCCCGGGACGGCGGAGGCAGGGCGGCCTTCGCCACGGTCAGGGTCGTCGCCACGGACGAGAACGACAACGCGCCCCGGTTCGTCGCCGCCGAGTACTCCGGCGGAGTGCCGGCGAGTGCCGCGAAGGGGACCGCGGTCCTGCGGGTCGCCGCCACGGACCGCGACGAGGGGAGCAACGCGGCCGTCGTCTACTCGCTCCGGAAGGGGTGGGAGCCGGACGCCTCCGAGGACGTCCTGGAGGTGGAGCCCCTGACGGGCCGCGTCATCACCAAGGGCGGCCTCGCCGGCCTGGAGGGCTCGCGGCTGTCGTTCTTCGTCGTGGCGGAGGACGGCGGCGGGCGCGCCACCGCCGTCCCCGCATCCGTCGCCGTGCTGCCCGCCGGCACGGCGGCGCCGGCCTTCGCCCAGGCGGCCTACGAGCTGACGGTCGCAGAGGACGCGCGGGCGGGGAGCGAGGTTGGCGCGGTGGCGGCCGCGCTCGCAGGCGACGAGGCGGCCGCGTACGCCGCAGTGCCTGGCGGCGGCGGCGGGGTGGCGGATGACGGCGCCGGGGGCGGCGCATTCGCGGTGGTCGCCGGCGACGGGCGGATCGTGGTGGCGAGGGCGCTCGACCGCGAGGCCGCGGGGAGCCACCGCTTCGAGGTGAGGGCCACGTGGCGGCGGGGCGGAGCCGACGTCACGGCGCAGGTCCCGGTGACGGTGCGTGTGGAGGACGTGGAGGACGAAGCGCCCGTGTTCGAGTCGAGCGTCTACGAGGCCACCGTGTTGGAGAACCTGCCAGGCGGGGTGCTGCTCGTTCAAGTGAGAGGTAACGCAACCGTGTGCGGCGCTGGGCTCACTCGGTCAACAAACGCGTCTTTGTGTGGGTGTCTGTGTGGTGTGTCTATGGGTTTCTGAGCGAGTAGTCTATGGGTCACACAGATAGCTCCAAATGGTAGGGGCTGCCACTCTTCGGTAACCAATTTAACCAATTTACTGGGAAAATATCACGGCGGGAGGAAGTGTCCGCAGGGACGAGGCCTGGAAACAGCAGGGCAGGTGGGGGACCCCGCCTGACGCTGTTGACGCAGCGGCGTGCTCTCCCCTGGCGGTGTCGATTGCGCGTGCCGCTGGTTCTCTGCGATGCTGGCTCGGTCGATGCTTGGCGCTTTCCGCCCTTTCTCGACGTTGATGGCTTGACATTGCAGAACTCTTTGGTGACTGATCGACCTCGGTGGCTGGCCGTCGTCTTCGCTAGTTGGTCGCCGTCTTCTGCCGCCGGTAGCTGTGATGACGATGTATGGCTCGTGTCTCTCTTCTTATGCCAAATTTCTTCCTCTGCCGCCTTCTCACCAAGGATCGGAACTTCCTTTGATTTCGCTCTGTGCTGTGGGGGGGGGGGGGGGGGGGTTGGTTGTACGTGTGTCCGTGTGTTCTGATTTATTAAGCCATCTGTCTGTTCAGTCTCACCCTGGTTTGATTCTTTTATGGCTTATCTCCGTCCCTCGGTTGTGTGTGAGAAACTGTTGCTGTGAGGGGAGGGAGGGGTGTTCACCTCACCCCATCTGGCCTCCAAGCGACACCATGATTGATAAAAAAAAAAATATTGGCAAAATCATTCTTAATATCAATTTGGAAAAAAGGCCTATATACAACACCCCCCCCTCCCCCCATCCTCCCCCCGACCCGTCCCTCAGCGACGGACCGAGACGGCGGTGCCCAGCCGGTGTACAACCTGGTCGAGCCGCGCGAGAGCGGCGACGCCGGAGAAGCGGAGCCGCTCTTCATGGTGGACGCCCGCAGCGGCTGGGTGAGCACGCTGAGCCGGCTGGACTGCGAGGCCCGTGACAGGCACCACCTCCTCGTCAAGGCTTTCGACCCGGCACGCCCCGAGCGCCCGCCGGCCGTCGCCAAGGTGCTCGTCATCGTGAGCGATGCCAACAACCACCCCCCGCGGTTCTCGGCCTCGGTGATCGACGTCCGAGTGCCGGAGGACGCCGCGCCCGGCCTGGCGTTGGCTGTCGTCCAGGCGGACGACGCGGACGCCGCGCCGGAAAACCGGGATCTTACGTACCACCTGACAGGTAGTGTGCAGTAGTGTATAGTGTAGTCTACTAGTACACCACTACACCTGTTGTGTTGGAGTGAACCCACCACCGCATTCACAGTTGGTCGCGGAAGCCTCTGCATTAAACCGACTCTCGTCATCATACTCTCGCCATCATACTCTCTTCATCACACTCTCTTCGTCACACTCTCCGTCTCGACGGCGAGCGACGTCCGCGTCCCACCCCCCGTCCACGCTGGCCACAGGCGGCGACCCGCTGGGCCACTTCTCCCTCGGCCCCATCAAGAGGGGGGGCGAGTGGACGCTGCGCCTGGAGCGGCCGCTCGACCGGGAGGAGCAGGAACGCCACCACGTGCTGGTGATGGCCACCGACGGCACCTTGGTGAGGACGGTCGTCGTGGCCGTCACCGTGCTGGACGTCAACGACAACGGCCCCGTGTGTGACAAGGTATCCGTAACCGTAGACTCGCCACACAGGCTCACAGACTCGTCATACCCTACCACACCACCGTACTGCTGTAACGCCATGAACACACGGTATACTTACCTGCACTGGCGGACAGACGCCAGTAGGGGGTGGTATGTGGGCCACCGGGGTTCCCAAGACCCCAATAAGGGGGCTGTGGGAATATTCTAATATCCCCTGGAACACTCTGGAAGGAAGGCGTGGCCAGGGGCAGAGAGGGCGTGGCCAGGGGTGGAGAGGGCGTGGCCAGGGGCGGAGAGGGCGTGGCCAGGGGCGGAGTATAAAAGCCGGACCCCTGAATGGGTTCCGCAGTTCTCAAGTTGAAGACTGGAGACCGGGCTTAGAGTAGGACCCTGGGAACCCCCAGACCCACTGTCCTTGTAAGGGCCGGGGCTGTGAGGGAAAGTGGTCGGACCCAAGGACCTTGGCCGGGTTGGGTCAAAGTAGCCTCCCCCTAGGGCCCCTAGCCGCAGGGCTGAGAGTGTACGTGGTCCCAGTCGATAGGACACGATAGCCCGGAGGCCACACCTCCCCAGATGGCGGGCGTAAGGGGCCGTCACCCCCTTTGTGTTAGAGGCCCTGTGCTATAGTTACTGTTAAATAAGTGTCGCCTCGACTACCGGCTCTCCCTCACCTTTGGGCTCACTGCACTACCGCTGTGCCCCACGGTGCCCCAGCTGTGGTACAACGTCACCGTGCGGGAGGACGTCGCCCCACAAGTCTTCCTGCTGAGGGTTTCAGCCCGTGACTCCGATTCCGGCTCTAACGGAACCATCGGGTACTCGCTACACGGTGCCGGAGCGAATCTCTTCCGCTTGGACCCCGTCAGCGGTAACGCTCATCGCGCTCTCTCCATCGCGCTCTCGCAGCCGTCGGGGTTGTGATCAAATTTCACGTCCACCTCCTGTGTAGCGGGCGAGGTGGTTAACGTCTTTCTCGTCGGCGTGGCCCCGCGTAGGGGAGCTCTTCATGCTGGCGCCGCTGGACCGCGAGGCCGCCCCGGCCCACGCGCTCGCCGTGGCCGCGACCGACGGCGGCGGCCGCTCCTGCCGGGCGGAGGTCCTCGTGAGGGTGGAGGACGTGAACGACTCGGCCCCGCGCTTCCTCACGGGGTCGCCCCCCCGCGCCGTCGCCCTGCGCCTGAGCCACGCCAGTGTAGGGACGGCGGTGACGAGCGCGCGCGCCGTCGACGCCGACCTGGGTACGACGGTGGCGACGGTGACGACGTACACACGCGCCCGCGCGTGACTTTGAGTGTGTATGTGCGCGTGTGTGTGTACATTATAGGTAGCGGTTATCGCGCAGCGCTACGAACCTGGCGAACATCGCCACTCGAGAGACAAAGGCGGCCGGGCGTGGTGCTGGCCACCCACCCCCTCGTGTGCCACGGTGCCGGCCTTCATAGGTGCTGCTCTCTTACAGCACTTGCCCCTACAGCCTGAGGCTACACATGGGATCTTTGGCAATCTAGACATGTTCTTATCGGTGAGTTCCGGCAGGCAAGACTGCGTTGGCTCGGTCGTGTAGCCCGCATGGCCCAGCCACCGCAAGCCCAAGCAGCTCCTGTTTGGCCGGATATAGGGGGCTGAACGGGCGCGGCACGGGCTAGAGAAGAGATGAAGTGATGTGGTACAGGAGGATGTGGAGCTGAGTGGACTTGCCGATGACCGGTACCAGCGGTGTCAAGATCGGCCTCTGTGGAGGAGGCTCGTGAAGGACGCTACTGGGCAGTTGGAGGCAGTCGCCCTCCAACAACAATGGAGGGCGGAGGAGCGACACTCACAACAACGAGCGGAGCGCCGGGTGGCTAAAGCAAAGTCGGGGGCACAGGTGGTGCATCGGCCACTCGTCTTGGTCAGTGAACCCGTGGCACCTGCTGGGTCTGCCCCGTGACCTCCTGCCAGCGGGCGTTCGACACTCCACGTGTCCCCAACGTGCACCTGGCCTGGCACAAGCGCCGTGGTGACGTCGCCGCCACTCGGTGGCGAACGGCCGTTGTTGTTGTTGTTGTTGTTGTCGCCGTGTATTGTAGGCCCCCACCGCAAGGTGACTCACTCTCTGCTGAACTCTGCCGGCGACCGCTTCGCCATCGACGGCCGCTCGGGTGTCATCACCGTCAAGCGTCCGCTGGAGAGCCGCGACGTCTACAGCCTCATGGTGCTCGCCCACAGCGGCGGCGGAGCCTCGGCGACGGCGTCCTCCACCGCGGTGATTTCCGTGTCCCTGCACGACGACGATGAGCGCGGCGTCGCCGCCGCCCCGGCGTTCCGGCGGCTGGCCTACCGCGCCGCCGTGCCGGAAGACGCGGCGCCGGGCACCGCGGTCATCGCCGTGGCGGCCGTCCTCGGCGGGGGGGGTGCGGTGAGCTACGGCGTCGCCGGCGGCAACGAGCTCGGGGCCTTCGACGTCGACCGGAGGCTCGGTGAGAGACGCGGCGCGGGGCGCAGGCGGCGGTCCCCTCGGGCCGTGGGGGGGGTCCCCCCGTCCGTGTGTCTCCGTCTCTCCGTCTCACGGACGTGCGCCGCGTGTGCCGCGTGTGCCCAGGCGTGATACGCGTCGCGGCGAAGGCCCTGGACTACGAGAAGCGCCGCCACCACTACCTGACGGTGTGGGCGGCCGCCGCCGCCGCCGACGACGCCGCCGCCGGAGGGGCGGCGACTTCGCCGAGCGCTGTCGCCGTGGTGACTGTGGACGTCACCGACGTCGACGACGACGCTTCCGCGGTTCCCCCAATGGGCTCGTGAAGCGCCGTCGTCGGGGAGGACGCCCTGCCTGGCGACGCCGTCGTCGCCGGGCCGCCGTGGCGGTGGTGGCATTGACCCGTAACGACGCGGTTACGTTGTCGCTAGACCGCCGGCAAATTTACATTTCAACGGGATCATTTGGCCAAACGGTCATCGTCCCTCGTGGTCGTCATCGGCAGCTGGCAGCTAGCAGCAGCAGCAGCTCAGCGGGGTGGGGGGGGTCTTCACCTGCTGACCGTCAAAATGCACCGCTGCTTTTGTTTTGCACGAGCAGGATTTAAATTCGCGAACTCTTCCCGTTGCCGAGCCGCTCACCGTCACGCCCAGCCGCCTGCGGGGCTACCGTGGGGTGCCAGGATGCGGCGACATCATGGTGACCATGGTGGCTGGTAGTGTTCGTTGTTCAGTTGAAGAAGCCGTCTCCCTACTGTGTTTGTGCTGCGCCGTTGAAGCCGCCTCCTTCGCCGTTTCGGCATCCGTTGAGTGGAGCGGCAACGACAGCAGGGAGGAGATGCTGCGTCCTCGCCACAGCCGGCGTGTGGGCGGCGAGTCCACGTTCGACTGATGGTGCCCCCCTCTCTCCTGTTTGTTTGGTTTAGACCCTCGCCCCCTTCAAAGTTGCGTTCGAATAAAAGAAACCACGCGGTTTGAAATGGCGTTGTGTTGTGCGGTGGCCCTATATACTCGCACACGCACAGACTCGCACGCACGCACACAGGCAAACGTACATACTCGCACGCACACACACACACACGCGCTCTGTGTGGTCACCACCTGGCTAGCTACACCAGTCACGTGGTGCCTAGTGTAGTCAGCCTGGTGGTCACCACCTGGCTAACTACACCAGTCACGTGGTAACTAGTGTAGTGAGCCTGGTGGTCACCACCTGGCTAGCTACACCAGTCACGTGGTAACTAGTGTAACTAGCCTGGTGGTCACCACCTGGCTAGATATACTAGTCACGTGGTAACTAGTGTAGCTAGCCTGGTGGTCACGACACACTCCACGGGGTTCCAAGCAAGTTCCCACGGGGTTCCAAGCAACTTCCCAGGGGTTCCCAAGCAACTTCCCACGGGGTTCCAAGCAACTTCCCACGGGGTTCCAAGCAACTTCCCACGGGGTTCCAAGCAACTTCCCACGGGGTTCCAAGAAAGTTCCCACGGGGTTCCAAGAAAGTTCCCACGGGGTTCCAAGAAAGTTCCCACGGGGTCCCAAGCAAGTTCCCACGGGGTCCCAAGCAAGTTCCCACGGGGTCCCAAGCAAGTTCCCAGGGGTTCCAAGCAACTTCCCACGGGGCCCCAAGCAAGTTCCCACGGGGTCCCAAGCAACTTCCCGCGGGGCTCCCTCCACAGCCGACTGCTGCCCCGTGCTGCCTCCTCGTGGCCAGCGTGGGATCAGCCAATCACGGCCGGCCACGAGGAGCCCCGCAGCCACCTCCAGCCCCGGCGCTGTTCCCCGACTCCTCCTGTGACCCCGTGACCCCCTGACCCCGTGACCCCTCCGCTCCACCCAATGCTATCAGTAGCAGCCACCACCACCACCCGCTATCAGCAGCAGCCACCACCACCACCCGCTATCAGCAGCAGCCACCACCACCACCCGCTATCAGCAGCAGCCACCACCACCACCACCCACTAGCAGCAGCCCTCACCACCACCACCACCCACTAGCAGCAGCAGCCACCACCACCCACTATCAGCAGTAGCAGCCCTCACCACCACCACCACCCACTATCAGCAGTAGCCACCACCACCACCCGCTATCAGCAGCCCTCACCACCACCACCACCACCCGCTATCAGCAGCCTTCACCACCACCACCATCACCCGCTATCAGCAGCCCTCACCACCACCCGCTATCAGCAGCCCTCACCACCACCACCATCACCCGCTATCAGCAGCCTTCACCACCACCACCCACTAGCAGCAGCCCTCACCACCACCATCACCTGCTATCAGCAGCCTTCACCACCACCACCCGCTAGCAGCAGCCCTCACCACCACCACCACCACCCGCTAGCAGCAGCCACCACCACAACCACCCACTATCAGTAGTAGCAGCCCTCACCACCACCACCACCTATTATCAGCAGCAGCCACCACCACCACCACCCGCTAGCAGCAGCAGCCACCTCCACCACCCGCTATCAGCAGTAGCAGCAGCCACCACCACCCACTATCAGCAGCCACCACCACCCGCTATCAGCAGTAGCAGCAGCAGCCCCAGGTTAATGTCGCTCTATGTAGCTTGAGTCGGCCACACCCCTTGTCAGCATGCGAGCTCGCATGCTGACACGGGGTCTGTATGCGTCTGCGGGTTATATGCGGGAAAATACGGTGCTCATATTACAGGAATACACACGCTTCTCTTTTTACGCATTTAGACCTGAGGGCTAAGGTAGTTTACCTCACTTAATTTTTTAATTAAATATCATGAGTTTAATAAAAAATAAACGTTGTAATTACTGTCCGGATCTGTGCACCTTCTTCATACGTAAATGGAATTGTAAATCACGAGGCGGGTAGAACTCGTAACAGCCTTTATTATAAATCACTGTGGAACGTCAATCTCAGTGGAGTGCTAATACAACTCACATGATAACCACCACCATCATAACCACCACCACCATCATGACCACCACCATCATAACCACCACCACCACCATCATAACCACCACCATCATAACCACCACCACCATCATCATAACCACCATAACCACCACCATCATAACCACCACCATCATACCCACCACCACCATCATAACCACCACCACCATCATGACCACCACCACCATCATAACCACCACCACCATCATAACCACCACCACCACCATCATAATCACCACCACCATAACCACCACCACCATCATAACCACCACCACCATCATGACCACCACCACCATAACCACCACCACCATCATAACCACCACCACCATAACCACCACCATCATAACCACCACCACCATCATAACCACCACCATAACTCTCACCACCATGATAACCACCACCACCATCATAACCACCACCATCATAACCACCACCATCATAACCACCACCACCATAACCACCACCATAACCACCACCACCATCATAACCACCATCACCATCATAACCACCACCACCATCATGACCACCACCACAATCATAACCACCACCACCATCATAACCACCACCACCATCATGACCACCACCACCATCATAACCACCACCACCATAACCACCACCATCATAACCACCACCATCATAACCACCACCACCATCATGACCACCACCACCATCATGACCACCACCACCATCATAACCACCACCACCATCATAACCACCACAACCATCATAACCACCACCATCATAACCACCACCACCATAACCACCACCATCACCATAACCAACACCACCATCATAACCACCACCACCATCATGACCACCATCATAACCACCACCATAACCACCACCATAACCACCACCACCATCATAACCACCACCACCATCATGACCACCACCACAATCATAACCACCACCACCATCATAACCACCACCACCATCATGACCACCACCACCATCATAACCACCACCACCATAACCACCACCATCATAACCACCACCATCATAACCACCACCACCATAACCACCACCATAACCACCACCACCATCATGACCACCATCATAACCACCACCACCATCATAACCACCACCACCATCATAACCACCACCATCATAACCACCACCACCATAACCACCACCATCACCATAACCAACACCACCATCATAACCACCACCACCATCATGACCACCACCATAACCACCACCACCATCATAACCACCACCATAACCACCACCATCATAACTACCATCATAACCACCATCACTATAACCACCAACATCACCATAACCACCATCATAACCACCATCATGACCACCACCACCATCATAACCACCACCACCATAACCACCACCATAACCACCACCACCATCATAACCACCACCATAACCACCACCATCATAACCACCACCATAACCACCACCATCACCACCATCATAACCGCCACCACCACCATAACCACCACCACCATCATAACCACCACCACCATAACCACCATCATAACCACCACCACCATAACCACCACCATCATAACCACCACCATAACCACCACCATCATAACCACCACCATAACCACCACCACCATAACCACCACCATCACCACCACCATAACCACTACCACCATAACAACCACCACCACCGAGCTGTGCCGAGCGGTTCACTTGTGCGGCGATGTTTAAGGAGCGGTCGAGTGCGGCGACGTCGTTACAGACGAGGGCCTATTTCAGGACGGCTCGTAGAAGCAGCAGCAGCGGCGGCGGCGGCCGTGGTCGTCCCCGTCGCCACAATCACCAACACCGTCGTCACCGTCGCCACAATCACCAACACCGTCGTCACCGTCGCCGCCGCCACCGCCACCAGGGATGCGTGGGCACCGACGGTGCGAGCGGCGGCGCTTGAGAGCTCCGCAACCGGCGGGATGCTGGCGGGGGGTGGCCGGGCGGCGGGGCCAACCGGCGGGTAACCACCAGGAGCTCCCCCCCCCGCTCGCTTGAGGCCGGGTCGACCTAGGGGAGGCCCGGGTGCCGTTCAGATAATCCCCGTCACTGTTACAGCGACGGATGAACTTCGACCTTTGAATTGATGCCGTGGTGCAGGAACGGTGCAGGAGGGGGGAGGAGAATGGGGAAGGAGGAGGGTGGGGGTGGTGGTGCAGGTGATGGGGGTTGGACGAGGTGGAGTAGATGGAGGTGCAGGAGGTGGGGTGGATGGAGGTGGAGTAGATGGAGGTAGAGTGGATGGAGGTGCAGGAGGTGGAGTGGATGGAGGTGGAGTGGATGGAGGTGGAGTAGATGGAGGTGGAGTGGATGGAGGTGGAGTCGATAGAGGTGCAGGAGGTGGAGTAGATGCAGGTGGAGTAGATGGAGGTGGAGTAGATGGAGTAGATGCAGGTGGAGTAGATTCAGGTGGAGTAGATGGAGGTGGAGTAGATGGAGGTGGAGTAGATGGAGGTGCAGTAGATGGAGGTGGAGTAGATGGAGGTGGAGTGGATGGAGGTGGAGTGGATGGAGGTGGAGTAGATGGAGGTGGAGTAGATGGAGGTGCAGGAGGTGGAGTAGATCGAGGTGGAGTAGATGGAGGTGCAGGAGGTGGAGTAGATGGAGGTGGAGTAGATGGAGGTGGAGTAGATGGAGGTGGAGTGGATGGAGGTGGAGTAGATGGAGGTGGAGTAGATGGAGGTGGAGTAGATGCAGGTGGAGTAGATGGAGGTGGAGTGGATGCAGGTGGAGTAGATGGAGGTGGAGTAGATGCAGGTGGAGTAGATGGAGGTGGAGTGGATGGAGGTGGAGTAGATGGAGGTGGAGTAGATGCAGGTGGAGTAGATGGAGGTGGAGTGGATGGAGGTGGAGTAGATGGAAGTGGAGTAGATGCAGGTGGAGCGGATGGAGGTGGAGTAGATGGAGGTGGAGTTAATGGAGGTGGAGTAGATGGAGGTGGAGTGGATGGAGGTGGAGTAGATGGAGGTGGAGTAGATGCAGGTGGAGTAGATGGAGGTGGAGTGGATGGAGGTGGAGTAGATGGAGGTGGAGTAGATGCAGGTGGAGTAGATGCAGGTGGAGTGGATGGAGGTGGAGTAGATGGAGGTGCAGGAGGTGGAGTAGATGCAGGTGGAGTAGATGCAGGTGGAGTAGATGGAGGTGGAGTAGGTGCAGGTGGAGTTGATGCAGGTGGAGTAGATGGAGGTGGAGTAGATGCAAGTGGAGTAGATGGAGGTGGAGCGGATGGAGGTGGAGCGGATGGAGGTTCTGGTGTCTGTACGCCGGTCACCTTGGCGGTGCTGGCTCCCACGTGGGGGTTGGCAGAGCGCGTGTGGATCTCGCGCGTCTCCTGCTGCTGCTGCTGCCGCTGCCTGTAAATGTGGAGGCGGAGGTTTGGCCGCTGCTCTAACGACGGCACTACACGCACCTCTATGAGTCTCCATGAGTCTCTATGCGTCTCTATGTATCTCTATGAGTCTCTATGTATCTCTATGAGTCTCTCTGTATCTCTGAGTCTCTATGTATTACTGAGTCTCGATGTATCTCTGAGTCTCTATGTATCTTTACGAGTACGTATCTCTATGAGTCTCTCTGTATCTCTATGCATCTCTATGTGTCTCTTATGTATCTCTATGAGTCTCTATGTATCTCTATGCGTCTCGATGTATCTCTACGAATCTCTATGTATCTCTACGAGTCTCTATGCGTCTCTATGTATCTCTATGTATCTGTATGAGTCTCTCTGTATCTCTGAGTCTCTCTGTATCTCTGAGTCTCTATGTATCTCTACGAGTCTCTATGTAACTCTATTAGTCTCTCTATCTCTGAGTCTCTATGTATCTCTATGAGTCTCTATGTATCTCTATGAGTATGTATCTCTATGCGTCTCTATGTATCTCCATGAGTCTGTAAGTATATCTATGAGTCTATGTGTCTCTATGTATCTCCATGAGTCTATGTGTCTCTATGAGTCTCTATGCATCTCTATGTACCATAGAGACTCAGAGATACCTAGAGACTCATGGAGATACATAGAGACTCATGGAGATACATAGAGACTCATGGAGATACAGAGACTCCACACGACCACGGGGATTATCTATGCAACCTCCTGTAGACCAAGTGAGGTAGTCAACATCTCATAGCCACCGTGATGAGACACGTAGACTCCAAATATGCAGCAGCAGACATCGTCAGGATTGGTATCAAACCCACGACCTCCTGTACACCAGGCGAGGTAGTCAACATCTCATAGCCACCGTGATGATGATGACAGACGCAGACTCTAAATATACAGCAGCAGGCATCATCAGGATTGGTATCAAACCCACGACCTCCTGTACACCAGGCGAGGTAGTCAACATCTCATAGCCACCGTGGGTCCCATGAGTGTGAGGCGAGTCAAGAGCTGCAAGGCTGAACTTGTCCGTTCATCGACGTGGGATGGATGACGCCTCGCTTGGACGCTCTGTGGACGCTCACCATTCACCGCTCGACGCTCACCGCTCTCCGCAGACTCGCAGAGCGAGTCGATGCCAATTACCGGTTCATTGCGGCCGTGGCGGTGGTGACGGTGGTGGTGGTGGCCGTGGCGACGGTGACGCCGGTGGCCGTGGCAGGGGTGATGGCGTCCGTGGCGACGGCGTTCCTGGCTTCGGTGACGTGCGTCGTCCACGCCGCTTCCTGCTCCAGCCGTCGCCACTTGGCTCGTCGATTTTGGAACCAACCCTTGACGAGGACCGCAATAACAAAATCATCCAGCGGTGTGCGTGGTGTCTGTGTATGTCTACGTGTGTCTGTCTACGTGTGTGTGTGTGTGTCTACGTGTGTCTGTGTGTGTCTACGTGTGTCTGTGTGTGTCTGCGTGTGTCTGTCTGTGTCTGTGTGTCTACGTGTGTCCGGCAAAACAACCCCTTACCTCCTCGCGGTGCCGGACGGGCAACTCTGTCGTGGACAGTGCTGTGGGGGGAGGTCCAATTTTGATTGGCTCCTCCCCTCATGGCATATGTGTCCACCACAGGGGCTAAACGGGGGCTCTGGATGGGTGCGAGGGGCTGGTAACCCCTCCACCTTCAATTAATTACCACTAAACCACGAGTTAAACTGAAATATGTAACTAATAAGCTTGTGCCGGACGCCCCGGGGGGCCAGGCGTCTATGACGTCTCCTGACCAAACCCCAATTGGCGGAGCCAGGAGATTGAATATCTACCCTCGGGGCTCCTCCAGAAACAACGAAAAGCCACTACGGGTGGCCACGTGGAATGTTCGAATGCTCACTGCGGAGGAGAGGCTGCCACTCCTCTGTCGGGAGCTGGACCGGTACCGCCTGGATCTATGTGGCATTCAGGAGGTCCGGTGGACTGGCTCTGGCTCCTGCCACCATGAGGGGTGGACAGTCCTCTACTCGGGGCAGGAGACTGCCAACCAACAGGGAGTGGCTCTTCTTTTGAACAAAAGAATGAAGGGGGCGTGGGAGCGTGGCGGTGAGGTGTGGGAAGCTGTAAGCCCCAGGCTACTTTGGGCTCGCCTTCCCATCAACCGGAGGTGAGGAATGGTGGTCGTGGTTACTTATGCCCCCACCGAAGATGAACATCCGTGGAGGGATGCAGACAAAGCCGATGAGTCAGATGCCTTAAATGACCTGTCACAGGTGCTGGCTAAAGTGGCCCCTCGGGATAGAGTCATCATGCTGGGTGACTTCAATGCCCGAGTTGGTCATGATACTGGCACCTGGTCTGGAGTGATTGGAAGGCATGGGCCAGATCAGCTCAATAACAACGGTAGGAGGCTGCTAGATTTTTGTGCAGCCCATGGACTTGTAATTACCAACACGCTGTTCCGGCATCGGCGCATCCACACAACATCATGGATGCATGCCGGGTCCAAGCAAGAACATCTGCTGGACTACATAGTGACGGACCAGCGGATGCGAGCCCATGTCCTTGACACCAGGACCTACCGTGGAGCTGATCTGCCCTCTGACCATCGACTAGTCATCTGTAAGATGCGCCTGCCATTCTTCCACTCCGGTGGTGGGTGTACACCCAGGACCACATTCCAACCTAATGTGGCCTGGTCTCAGTTATCTGATGAAAGTTGCAAGCGAGAATTTCATCATCGCTTGCGGCTGGGATTGACATCGTCCCCGACTCCTCCTGATGTCGAGGGTAAATGGGCGAGGTTTAGGAGTGTGACTCATGCAGCTGCAATGGCTGCTTTGGGTATGCGGTCCAGACCTCCCCAGAGACCCTGGCTGACAGAGGAGGTGTTCAGGATGGTTGAGAAAAAGCGACAGGCCCACTGTCATCGGCTACAGAATCCCACGTCAGAGAATGAGGAGGCTTACCGCAGCCTTCGCTCGGAGGTTCGGAGAGCCGTGAGGCGCTGCAAGGATGGGTGGTGGTTGCGGGTTGCTGAGGAGATGGAGTCTGCCT
Organism: Petromyzon marinus; assembly: GCF_048934315.1. Taxonomy (NCBI): domain Eukaryota; kingdom Metazoa; phylum Chordata; class Hyperoartia; order Petromyzontiformes; family Petromyzontidae; genus Petromyzon; species Petromyzon marinus. Next base: position 1,888,786 of record NW_027422939.1, on the reverse strand, counting down.
CAGTGGCCCGTGATCACAAATCTCTATTTAACTCCATCAAAAAAGTAACCTGCAGCGCCACACCTATTACCATCATTAGGGGAAAAAACGGTGATCCAATCTCCGACCCCCAGGAACAGGTTTGCAGATTTGCTGAGCATTTCTGTGAGGTCCTGGGAGACGGAAAATCCCTCAGCCAGGAAAACATTGTGGCACAAAGTGAGGATGACCCTGCTGAGGCTGCGGTGCCTCAAATATTGGAAGAAGTCACCCCCTGTGAGTGGCTGGCTGAGGTGCCATCTGTTGAGGAAGTACTGAAGGCAATCCGGAGTCTGAGACCAGGAAAGGCAGTGGGCAGAGATGATCTCCCAAGCGAAATGCTGAGGGAGGGTGGCGTTTGTGCACAGACTGCCCTATATGACATCATAACAACGGTCTGGACCACTGGATGGGTTCCACAGGATTGGAAGGATGCCCTGGTGGTCCCCCTTTTTAAGAAGGGGGGACCGCACAGACTGTAACTACAGGGGCATCTCACTCCTCAGTGTGCCGGGAAAGGTCCTGGCAAGGATTATTCAGCATCGCCTTGCCAGTTACGCTGAGGAGAGGCTTGCGGAGCCCCAATGCGGTTTCAGGAAAGGGTGGTCCTGCACAGATGCCATATTTTCTGTCCGTCTGCTACAGCAGAGGTGTAGGGAATTCCAACAAGACCTACATCTCTGCTTTATTGACCTGGTCAAGGCCTATGATACCATCAGTAGGCCTGGGCTCTGGGTTGTTCTTCGTGCTTTTGGAGTACCTGACCCTCTGCTCACGATCATTAAGGACCTTCATGATGGTGAGCGGGCCCGGGTAAAACTATGTGGCCGGGAGTCAGAGCCATTCCCTGTACACCTTGGGGTGCGACAGGGATGTCCTCTGGCTCCCACATTGTTTAACATCTATTTTGACCACGTAGTTCGTGAAGCCTTCAATAGCTGTACCGGGGGAATCTCCATATGGTACAGATATAATGGGAGGCTGATCGATGCCCGGGTGCGGTCAAGGGATGGCTCCCTATTGCTCAACCACGTTATGTATGCTGATGATTTGGTAATAGCTGCTCATTCAGATGAGGAGTTGGAGACGCTGCTGCTGAGACTGGAGCGTGCCACTAAGAGGTGGGGCCTTACCATCAGCCCCACCAAAACTAAGCACCTGCCTGGGTATTTTGTACCATCGGACACTCCACCCCCACAACTCCCAATCGGTGATGGGGCAGTTGTGGAGAGAGTGGAGAGTTTCCCATACCTGGGCAGTGTGCTTATGACCGGCTCAAGGTTAACAGCAGAGGTCTCACTCCGAATCAGTCGAGCGGCAATATCTTTTCATCGGTTGCGTAACGCTGTGTGGAAGCTACCTGGTCTGTCGCTCCGCACTAAGCTTCAGGTCTTCTCGGCCACGGTCATTCCCTCCCTTCTCTACGCTTGCGAAACATGGACCCCCCTAATGGAACATCTTCGCCGGTTAAAAACATTTAGGCTGGCCTGCCTACGATCCATCCTGGGTTTAACCAGACTGGATTGTGTGAGGAGCTCACAAATCCTTGAAAGATCTGGGCAAGGTCCCATCGGTGAGCTCCTCCGGCGGGCAAGGCTGCAATGGCTGGGTCATGTAGCCCGCATGCCCAGCCACCGCATGCCGAAACAGCTTTTGTTCGGCCGGATTGAGGGGGCTAAGCGGGTGCGGCACGGGCTAGAGAAGAGATGGAGTGATGTGGTACAGGAGGACGTGGAACTGAGTGGACTTGCCGATGACTGGTACCAGCGGTGTCAAGATCGGCCTCTGTGGAGGAGGCGCGTGAAGGACGCTACTGGGCAGTTGGAGGTAGTCGCCCTCCAACAACAACGGAGGGCGGAGGAGCGACGCTCACAACAACGAGCGGAGTGCCGGGTGGCTAAAGCACAGCAGGTTGGCACAGTATGGGGCACAGGTGGTGCATCAGCCAGTCATCTCAGTCAGTCGACCCGTGGCACCTGGGTCTGCCCCGTGACCTCCTGCCAGCGGGCGTTCGACACTTCACATGGCCTCAGGGTGCACAAGCATCGTGGTGACGTCACCGGCACTTAGTGGAGAATGGCGGTTGTTGTTGTCTACGTGTGTCTACGTGTCTGTGTGTGTCTGTGTGTCTACATGTCTGTGTGTGTCTACGTGTGTCTGTGTGTCTGTGTGTGTCTGTGTGTGTCTACGTGTGTCTGTGTGTCTGTGTTTGTGTGTGTCTACGTGTGTCTCCGTGTGTCTGTGTGTCTACGTGTAGATGGAGGTGGAGTAGATGGAGGTGGAGTGGATGGAGGTGGAGTAGATGGAGGTGGAGTAGATGGAGTAGATGCAGGTGGAGTAGATGCAGGTGGAGTAGATGCAGGTGGAGCGGATGGAGGTGGAGCGGATGGAGGTGGAGTAGATGGAGGTGGAGTAGATGGAGGTGGAGCGGATGGAGGTGGAGTAGATGCAGGTGGAGTAGATGCAGGTGGAGCGGATGGAGGTGGAGTAGATGGAGGTGGAGTAGATGGAGGTGCAGGAGGTGGAGTAGATGCAGGTGGAGTAGATGCAGGTGCAGTAGATGCAGGTGGAGTGGATGCAGGTGGAGTAGATAGAGGTGGAGTAGATGCAGGTGGAGTAGATGCAGGTGGAGCGGATGGAGGTTCTGGTGTCTGTACGCCGGTCACCTTGGCGGTGCTGGCTCCCACGTGGGGGTTGGAGGAGCGCGTGTGGATCTCGCGTTTCACCTGCTGCTGCTGCTGCCGCTGCCTGTAAATGTGGAGGCGGAGGTTTGGCCGCTGCTCTAACGACGGCACTACACGCACCTCTATGAGTCTCCGTGAGTCTCTATGCGTCTCTATGTATCTCTATGAGTCTCTATGTATCTCTATGAGTCTCTTTGTATCTCTATGAGTCTCTCTATATCTCTATGTATCTCTATGAGTCTCTCTGTATCTCTATGAGTCTCTATGTATCTCTATGAGTCTCTCTGTATCTGAGTCTCTATGTATCTTTACGAGTCTCTCTGCATCTCTATGTATCTCTATGCATCTCGATGTATCTCTATGAGTCTCTATCTATCTCTATGCGTCTCGATGTATCTCTACGAGTCTCTATGTATCTCTATGAGTCTCTATGCGTCTCTATGTATCTCTATGAGTCTCTCTGTATCTCTGAGTCTCTCTGTATCTCTGAGTCTCTATGTATCTCTACGAGTCTCTATGTATCTCTATGAGTCTCTCTGTATCTCTAAGTCTCTATGTATCTCTACGAGTCTCCATGTATCGCTATGAGTATGTATCTCTATGCGTCTCTATGTATCTCCATGAGTCTGTAAGTATATCTATGAGTCTATGTGTCTCTATGCGTCTCTATGTATCTCCATGAGTCTATGTGTCTCTATGAGTCTCTATGCATCTCTATGTACTATAGAGACTCATAGAGATACCTAGAGACTCATGGAGATACATAGAGACTCATAGAGATACATAGAGACTCATAGAGATACATAGAGACTCATGGAGATACAGACTCCACGCGACCATGGGGATTATCTATGCAACCTCCTGTAGACCAAGTGAGGTAGTCAATATCTCATAACCACCGTGATGAGACACGCAGACTCCAAATATGCAGCAGCAGACATCGTCAGGGTTGGTATCAAACCCACGACCTCCTGTACACCAGGCGAGGTAGTCAACATCTCATAGCCACCGTGATGATGATGACAGACGCAGACTCTAAATATACAGCAGCAGACATCGTCAGGATTGGTATCAAACCCACGACCTCCTGTACACCAGGCGAGGTAGTCAACATCTCATAGCCACCGTGATGATGACAGACGCAGACTCTAAATATACAGCAGCAGGCATCGTCAGGGTTGGTATCAAACCCACGACCTCCTGTAGACCAAGCGAGGTAGTCAACATATCATAGCCACCGTGATGATGATGATGATGACAGACGCAGACTCTAAATATACAGCAGCAGGCATCGTCAGGATTGGTATCAAACCCACGACCTCCTGTACACCAGGCGAGGTAGTCAACATCTCATAGCCACCGTGATGATGATGACAGACGCAGACTCTAAATATACAGCAGCAGGCATCGTCAGGATTGGTATCAAACCCACGACCTCCTGTACACCAGGCGAGGTAGTCAACATCTCATAGCCACCGTGATGATGATGACAGACGCCGACTCCAAATATATAGCAGCAGACATCGTCAGGATTGGTATTAAACCCACGACCTCCTGTACACCAGGCGAGGTAGTCAACATCTCATAGCCACCGTGATGATGACAGACGCAGACTCTAAATATACAGCAGCAGGCATCATCAGGGTTGGTATCAAACCCACGACCTCCTGTACACCAGGCGAGGTAGTCAACATCTCATAGCCACCGTGATGATGACAGACGCAGACTCTAAATATACAGCAGCAGGCATCATCAGGGTTGGTATCAAACCCACGACCTCCTGTACACCAGGCGAGGTAGTCAACATCTCATAGCCACCGTGGGTCCCATGAGTGTGAGGCGAGTCAAGAGCTGCAAGGCTGAACTTGTCCGTTCATTGACGTGGGATGGATGACGCCTCGCTTGGACGCTCTGTGGACGCTCACCATTCACCGCTCGACGCTCACCGCTCTCCGCAGACCCGCAGAGCGAGCCGATGCCAATTACCGGTTCATTGCGGCCGTGGCGGTGGTGACGGTGGTGGTGGTGGCCGTGGCGACGGTGACGCTGGTGGCCGTGGCGGGGGTGATGGCGTCCGTGGCGACAGCGTTCCTGGCTTCGGTGACGTGCGTCGTCCACGCCGCTTCCTGCTCCAGCCGTCGCCACTTGGCTCGTCGGTTTTGGAACCAATTCTTGACGAGAACCGCAATAACAAAATCATCCAGCGGTGTGCGTGGTGTCTGTGTGTGTCTACGTGTGTCTGTGTGTGTCTGCGTGTGTCTGTGTCTGTGTGTCTACGTGTGTCTCCGTGTGTCTACGTGTCTGTGTGTGTCTACGTGTCTCCGTGTCTACGTGTGTCTGTCTACGTGTGTCTGTGTGTTTGTGTGTCTACGTGTCTCCGTGTGTCTGTGTCTACGTGTGTCTGTGTGTGTCTACGTGTCTGTGTGTGTCTGCGTGTGTCTGTCTGTGTCTGTGTGTCTACGTGTGTCTACGTGTGTCTGTGTGTCTGTGTGTCTACATATGTCTGTGTGTCTACGTGTGTCTGTGTGTGTCTGTATGTGTCTGTGTGTGTGTGTCTACGTGTGTCTGTGTCTGTAGTGTAGCGGTTAGCGCGCTGCGCTATGAACCTGGCGACCCGGGTTCGATTCCCAACACCAGTGACGATTATCTGAACCGGTCCCGGGCCTCCCCTAGGTCGACTCAGCCTCAAATGAGTACCTGGAGCGGTGTGTAAACATCGCCACTAGGGAGACAAAGGCGGTCAGGCGTGGTGCTGGCCACCCACCCCCTCGTGTACTGTTCCGGCCTTCATAGGTGCTCGCTAACAGCACTTGCCCCTACAGTCTGTTAAGGCTATATGGGGGATCTTTGTGTGTGTCTACGTGTGTCTTCGTGTGTCTGTGTGTCTACGTGTCTGTGTCTACGTGTTTGTCTACGTGTGTCTGTGTGTGTCTACGTGTGTCTGTGTGTGCGATGGTCTAGCAACCAGACATGACCACCGTCTCCAGTAAGATCGGTCACTAAAGCCAACGACTACTTCTGCTCCTCCCACCCTAGCGTTGAGGTTACCACCACGTGGTTGGTGGGGGGGGGGACTTACCTTGACCTTCCACACCGAGATGTTGGTGGCAAGAGCGAGCATGAGCTGTCGATGTAGGTCCGGGTAGGGCTCGTCCACGAATGCCTCCTCCAGCCGGGCAAGCTGAGCTGCGCTCCGTCAGGGGTTTAGACCGTTAAAATCTCTTCCCGTCCGGGACATCGTAAAAAAAAAAATCACGCGGGAGATTTGGTTTAGAGCGCAGGGGCGAGAGTCTCGGTCGCCCGTCGAGTTTGTCAGTGGCCGACGACGAGCAAGATGGGGGGGGGACGCGGGGTGCGGAGGTTGGGAAGGGGTGGTGGGGGAGGTTGGTGATAGGGAGAGGGGTGAGGCGAGGTGGATGGTGGGGGAGGGTGGTGAGGGTGGGTGGTGGAATCAACTGAATCAATTGTGAATTGTCCTCGCCAATTCAGCATCAGAATATCCATACTTCAGCAGCGGAAGGGGGAAGCCGAAGAGCTGTGAAGCTCTTAGTGCATCACAGATGTCCAGTAGTAGGGGCCATGGGGTAAGAACGTTACAACAGAGACAAATATCCCCCGCCGTGTCGCCTGTGGCAGACTTAGGGGCGAGTGCTGGTAGTGGCGAGTAGCAGCACCCATGAAGGGCGGCACGACACAGCAGAGGGTGGATGGCTCACACCACCACGCCTTAGTCTCCCCGGCAGCAACGTTCACTACATACCGCCGCACCAGGTACTCATTTGAGGCTGAATCGACCTAGGGGATGCCCGTTGACCGGTTCAGACAATCGTCACCCGGTGGCGTTGGTGGCCGTGAGCAGGAATCAAAACCCCGGCTCGCCGGGTCGCTAGTGCAGCGAAGCGCCGAACCGTTACCACGCCACAACAACTACGGCGACGAGGCAGCGACACGCAAACAGGACGGGAGTGCAGCGTGTGTGGCACGGGTGGCCACGTCGCTCAGCGGTAGCAACGTCGCGCCAACGACGGGGTCGGGGAATCGGAATCTTTAAGCCGCGGCGGGAGGAATCCAAAGGGCCGCAAAGTGCTTCGCGCGTCACGGATGTCCAGCTTTTTAAGTGATGAAATTAAATATTTTTTTTGCATTTATATATATACCGGGGACTACCTCTACTTACGAATGAGTCAGGTTCCAGAGATCTGTGTTCGTAAGTCGATTTATCCAACTTTACTCCTCTAGATTTGTACGGCATGTACATCTACATCTGCGGAACGTGAAGAACCAGTGGCATCTACATCTGCAGAACGTGAAGAACATATTTAATTTCATCACAGTACTACTATACATGACACTACTATACACACTACGCTACTATATACTACATTACTATATACACTACACTACGATACACACTACACTACTATATACAACACTACTATACATATTACAATACTATATACACTACTATACACACTACACTACCATAGACACTATACTACTATACACACGACGCTACTATATACATTACTATTTACACTACACTACTATATACACATTACTATACATATTACAATATTATAAACACTACTATTCACACTACACGACTATACACACTACACTATACAGGGACTTACCTCTACTTACGAACGAGTTAGGTTCCAGAGGGTCTGTGTTCGTAGATGTAGATGCCACTGGTTGTTCACGTTATGCAGCTGTAGATGTCACTGGTTCTTCACGTTCTGCAGATGTAGATGCCACTGGTTGTAGGAAACATGATGCCTTGAATAAAGGTGTCAGTTTTTGTGCCAGTTAAAAGGGTAAAACCTATTCCTATATCTTGCTACTGGCAAAGGAGGTCTCATGCCACTGGTTGTTCACATTCTGCAGATGAAGATGTCATTGGTTCTTCGCGTTCTGCAGATGTAGATACCACTGGTTATTAACGTTCTGCAGATGTAGATGCCACTGGTTCTTCGTGTTCTGCAGATGTAGATGCGAATGGTTCTTCATATTCTACATATGTAGATGCCAATGGTTCTTCATATTCTAAAGATGTAGATGTCACTGGTTCTTCACGTTCTGCAGATGTAGATGCCATTGGTTCTTCGCGTTCTGCAGATGTAGATACCACTGGTTCTTAACGTTCTGCAGATGTAGATGCCACTGGTTCTTCGTGTTCTGCAGATGTAGATGCGAATGGTTCTTCATATTCTACATATGTAGATGCCAATGGTTCTTCATATTCTAAAGATGTAGATGCCACTGGTTCTTCACGTTCTGCAGATGTAGATGCCACTGGTTCTTCACGTTCTGCAGATGTAGATGCCACTGATTCTTCACGTTCTGCAGATGTAGATGCCACTGGTTCTTCATGTTCTACAGATGTAGATGCCACTGGATCTTCATGTTCTGCAGATGTAGATGCCATTGGTTCTTCACGTTCTGCAGATGTAGATGCTACTGGTTCTTCACGTTCTAGAGATGTAGATGCCACTGTTTCTTCACGTTCTGCAGATGTAGATGCCACTGGTTCTTCACGTTCTGCAGATGTAGATACCACTGGTTCTTAACGTTCTGCAGATGTAGATGCCACTGGTTCTTCGTGTTCTGCAGATGTAGATGCCAATGGTTCTTCATATTCTAAAGATGTAGATGCCACTGGTTCTTCACGTTCTGCAGATGTAGATGCCACTGGTTCTTCACGTTCTGCAGATGTAGATGCCACTGATTCTTCACGTTCTGCAGATGTAGATGCCACTGGTTCTTCATGTTCTACAGATGTAGATGCCACTGGTTCTTCATGTTCTGCAGATGTAGATGCCATTGGTTCTTCACGTTCTGCAGATGTAGATGCTACTGGTTCTTCACGTTCTGCAGATGTAGATGCCACTGGTTCTTCATGTTCTACAGATGTAGATGCCACTGGATCTTCATGTTCTGCAGATGTAGATGCCATTGGTTCTTCACGTTCTGCAGATGTAGATGCTACTGGTTCTTCACGTTCTAGAGATGTAGATGCCACTGTTTCTTCACGTTCTGCAGATGTAGATACCACTGGTTCTTAACGTTCTGCAGATGTAGATGCCACTGGTTCTTCGTGTTCTGCAGATGTAGATGCGAATGGTTCTTCATATTCTACAGATGTAGATGCCAATGGTTCTTCATATTCTAAAGATGTAGATGCCACTGGTTCTTCACGTTCTGCAGATGTAGATGCCACTGGTTCTTCACGTTCTGCAGATGTAGATGCCACTGATTCTTCACGTTCTGCAGATGTAGATGCCACTGGTTCTTCATGTTCTACAGATGTAGATGCCACTGGTTCTTCATGTTCTGCAGATGTAGATGCCATTGGTTCTTCACGTTCTGCAGATGTAGATGCTACTGGTTCTTCACGTTCTGCAGATGTAGATGCCACTGGTTCTTCATGTTCTACAGATGTAGATGCCACTGGATCTTCATGTTCTGCAGATGTAGATGCCATTGGTTCTTCACGTTCTGCAGATGTAGATGCTACTGGTTCTTCACGTTCTAGAGATGTAGATGCCACTGTTTCTTCACGTTCTGCAGATGTAGATACCACTGGTTCTTAACGTTCTGCAGATGTAGATGCCACTGGTTCTTCGTGTTCTGCAGATGTAGATGCGAATGGTTCTTCATATTCTACAGATGTAGATGCCAATGGTTCTTCATATTCTAAAGATGTAGATGCCACTGGTTCTTCACGTTCTGCAGATGTAGATGCCACTGGTTCTTCACGTTCTGCAGATGTAGATGCCACTGATTCTTCACGTTCTGCAGATGTAGATGCCACTGGTTCTTCATGTTCTACAGATGTAGATGCCACTGGATCTTCATGTTCTGCAGATGTAGATGCCATTGGTTCTTCACGTTCTGCAGATGTAGATGCTACTGGTTCTTCACGTTCTAGAGATGTAGATGCCACTGTTTCTTCACGTTCTGCAGATGTAGATGCCACTGGTTCTTCACGTTCTGCAGATGTAGATACCACTGGTTCTTAACGTTCTGCAGATGTAGATGCCACTGGTTCTTCGTGTTCTGCAGATGTAGATGCCAATGGTTCTTCATATTCTAAAGATGTAGATGCCACTGGTTCTTCACGTTCTGCAGATGTAGATGCCACTGGTTCTTCACGTTCTGCAGATGTAGATGCCACTGATTCTTCACGTTCTGCAGATGTAGATGCCACTGGTTCTTCATGTTCTACAGATGTAGATGCCACTGGTTCTTCATGTTCTGCAGATGTAGATGCCATTGGTTCTTCACGTTCTGCAGATGTAGATGCTACTGGTTCTTCACGTTCTGCAGATGTAGATGCCACTGGTTCTTCATGTTCTACAGATGTAGATGCCACTGGATCTTCATGTTCTGCAGATGTAGATGCCATTGGTTCTTCACGTTCTGCAGATGTAGATGCTACTGGTTCTTCACGTTCTAGAGATGTAGATGCCACTGTTTCTTCACGTTCTGCAGATGTAGATGCCACTGGTTCTTCACGTTCTGCAGATGTAGATACCACTGGTTCTTAACGTTCTGCAGATGTAGATGCCACTGGTTCTTCGTGTTCTGCAGATGTAGATGCCAATGGTTTCTCATATTCTAAAGATGTAGATGCCACTGGTTCTTCACGTTCTGCAGATGTAGATGCCACTGGTTCTTCACGTTCTGCAGATGTAGATGCCACTGATTCTTCACGTTCTGCAGATGTAGATGCCACTGGTTCTTCATGTTCTACAGATGTAGATGCCACTGGTTCTTCATGTTCTGCAGATGTAGATGCCATTGGTTCTTCACGTTCTGCAGATGTAGATGCTACTGGTTCTTCACGTTCTAGAGATGTAGATGCCACTGTTTCTTCACGTTCTGCAGATGTAGATGCCACTGGTTCTTCACGTTCTGCAGATGTAGATGCCAATGGTTCTTCACGTTCTGCAGATGTAGATGCCACTGGTTCTTCACGTTCTGCAGATGTACATGCCACTGGTTCTTCATGTTCTGTAGATGTAGATGCCACTGGTTCTTCACGTTCTACAGATTAGATGCCACTCGTTCTACATTTTCTGTAGATGTAGATCCCACTGGTTCTACATGTTCTGTAGATGTAGATGCCACTGATTCTTCACGTTCTACAGATGTAGATGCCACTGGATCTTCACGTTTTGTAGATGTAGATGCCACTGGTCTTCGTGTTCTACAGATGTAGATGCCACTGGTTCATCACGTTCTGCAGATGTAGATGCCACTGGTTTTTCATGTTCTGCAGCTGTAGATGCCACTGCTTATTCACGTTCTACTGATGTGGATGCCACTGGTTCTTTACGTTCGGCAGATGTAGATGCCAATGGTTCTTCACGTTCTGCAGATGTAGATGCCACTGGTTCTTCATATTCTATAGATGTAGATGCCACTGGTTCTTCACGTTCTGCAGATGTAGATGCCACTGGTTCTTCATGTTCTGCAGATGTAGATGACACTGGTTCTTCACGTTCTGCAGATGTAGATGCCACTGGTTCTTAATGTTCTGCAGATGTAGATGACACTGGTTCTTCACGTTTTGCAGATGTAGATGCCACTGGTTCTTTATATTCTACAGATGTAGATGCCACTGATTCTTCACATTCTGCAGATGTAGATGTCACTGGTTCTTCACGTTCTGCAGATGTAGATGCCACTGGTTCTACATGTTCTGCAGATGTAGATGCCACTAGTTTTTCATATTCTGCAGCTGTAGATGCCACTGCTTATTCACGTTCTACTGATGTGGATGCCACTGGTTCTTTATGTTCGGCAGATGTAGATGCCAATGGTTCTTCACGTTCTGCAGATGTAGATGCCACTGGTTCTTCATATTCTATAGATGTAGATGCCACTGGTTCTTCACGTTCTGCAGATGTAGATGCCACTGGTTCTTCATGTTCTGCAGATGTAGATGACACTGGTTCTTCACGTTCTGCAGATGTAGATGCCACTGATTCTTCATGTTCTGCAGATGTAGATGACACTGGTTCTTCACGTTTTGCAGATGTAGATGCCACTGGTTCTTTATATTCTACAGATGTAGATGCCACTGGTTCTTCACATTCTGCAGATGTAGATGCCACTGGTTCTTCACGTTCTGCAGATGTAGATGCCACTGGTTCTACATGTTCTGCAGATGTAGATGCCACTGGTTCTTCATGTTCTGCAGATGTAGATGCCACTGGTTCTTCACGTTCTGCAGATGTAGATGCCACTGGTTCTTCACGTTCTGCAGATGTAGATGCCACTGGTTCTTCACGTTCTGCAGATGTAGATGCCACTGCTTCTTCATAGTCTACAGATGTAGATGCCACTGGTTCTTCACGTTCTGCAGATGTAGATGCCACTGATCCTACATGTTCTGCAGCTGTAGATGCCACTGGTTCTTCACGTTCTGCAGATGTAGATGCCACTGGTTCATCACGTTCTGCAGATGTAGATGCCACTGGTTCACGTTCCTCATATGTAGATGCCACTGGTTCTTCACGTTCTGCAGATGTAGATGCCAATGGTTTTTCCTGTTCTGCAGCTGTAGATGCCACTGGTTATTCACGTTCTACTGATGTGGATGCCACTGGTTCTTAACGTTCAGCAGATGTAGATTCCAATGGTTCTTCACGTTCTGCAGATGTAGATACCAATGGTTCTTCATGTTCTGCAAATGTAGATGCCACTGGTTCTTCATTTTCTATATATGTAGATGCCACTGGTTTTACATGTTCTACAGATGTAGATGTCACTGGTTATTCACGTTCAACAGATGTACAGTGAGGGAAAAAAGTATTTGATCCCCTGCTGATTTTGTACCTTTGCCCACTAACAAAGAAATGATCAGTCTATAATTTTAATGGTAGGTTTATTTGAACAGTGAGAGACAGAATAACAAAAAACTCCGAAAAACGCACGTCAAAAATGTTATAAATTGATTTGTATTTTAATGAGGGAAATAAGTATTTGACCCCTCTGCAAAACATGATTTAGTACTTGGTGGCAAAACCCTTGTTGGCAATCACAGAGGTCAGACGTTTCTTGTAGTTGGCCACCACGTTTGCACACATCTCAGGAGGGATTTTGTCCCACTCCTCTTTGCAGATCTTCTCCAAGTCATTAAGGTTTCGAGGCTGACGTTTGGAAACTCGAACCTTCAGCTCCCTCCACAGATTTCCTATGGGATTAAGGTCTGGAGACTGGCTAGGCCACTCCAGGACCTTAATGTGCTTCTTCTTGAGCCACTCCTTTGTTGCCTTGGCCGTGTGTTTTGGGTCATTGTCATGCTGGAATACCAATCCACGACCCATTTTCAATGCTCTGGCTGAGGGAACGAGGTTCTCACCCAAGATTTGACGGTACATGGCCCCGTCCATCGTTCCTTTGATGTGGTGAAGTTGTCCTGTCCCCTTAGCAGAAAAACACCCCCAAAGCATGTTTCCACCTCCATGTTTGACGGTGGGGATGGTGTTCTTGGGGTCATAGGCAGCATTCCTCCTCCTCCAAACACGGCGAGTTGAGTTGATGCCAAAGAGCTCCATTTTGGTCTCATCTGACCACAACACTTTCACCCAGTTGTCCTCTGAATGATTCAGATGTTCATTGGCAAACTTTCTTGAGCAGGGGGACCTTGCGGGTGCTGCAGGATTTCAGTCCTTCACGACATAGTGTGTTACCAATTGTTTTCTTAGTGACTATGGTCCCAGCTGCCTTGAGATCATTGACAATATCCTCCTGTGTAGTTCTGGGATGATTCCTCACCGTTCTCATGATCATTGCAACTCCACGAGGTGAGATCTTGCATGGAGCCCCAGGCCGAGGGAGATTGACAGATCTTTTGTGTTTCTTCCATTTGCGAATAATCACACCAACTGTTGTCACCTTCTCACCAAGCTGCTTGGCAATGGTCTTGTAGCCCATTCCAGCCTTGTGTAGGTCTGCAATCGTGTCCCTGACATCCTTGGAGAGCTCTTTGGTCTTGGCCATGGTGGAGAGTTTGGAATCTGATTGATTGATTGCTTCTGTGGACAGGTGTGCTCCTAATCTCAGCTCGTTACCTGTATAAAAGACACCTGGAGCCAGAAATCTTTCTGCTTGAGAGGGGGTCAAATACTTATTTCCCTCATTAAAATGCAAATCAATTTATAACATTTTTGACATGCGTTTTTCTGCATTTTGTTGTTGTTATTCTGTCTCTCACTGTTCAAATAAACCTAGCATTAAAATTATAGACTGATCATTTCTTTGTCAGTGGGCAAACGTACAAAATCAGCAGGGGATCAAATACTTTTTTTCCCTCGCTGTAGATGCCACCACCACCATCTGTTGCACGCCGGTTGAACTTACGACTCTCGGTACGAGCAGCTGCAAGTGGACATACGGACCAGGTTTGTTCGCATCTCTGAAAGTTCGTAAGTCGAATGTTCATAAGTAAGGAAGTCCCTGTAGTAATGTTCGTACATAGAGTACATGCTGTGATGTCCGTAGGTAGGGGAATCCACGTCGTAGCGCTCTTAAGTATGGGAATCTCTGAAGTAATGTTCGTAAGTAGGGGCGTCTCTATAGTAATGCTTGTAAACAGGGGCGTCTTGCGGTAATGTAAGGGAATCCCTGCAGCAGTGATAGTAAATAGAAGAATCCCTCTGGCGATGTTCATAAGGGAGTATCTGCAGTAATGATTGTAAGTAGGGAAGTCCTCGCAGTAATGTTCATAAGTAGGGGATTATCTGAAGTGATGTTTGTAAGTAGAGGAGTTCCCTGCCTTGGTGATTGGCTTCACTTCTCCTCCATCTTGCACCCCGAGTCAAACGGAAACCGCCAAAACAACCGACGCCGTCGCTGCGACCGCTACCGTCACCGTGTACACATACGCCGAGTGAAGACGCTCCTGGCTCGCTGTTTCCTCTCCTTGGGCGGCTCCGCGGCCTCGGCTGCAACCTCCCCAGAGCCTCGGCGGGGACTGTCATCCGCAGGCCGCCCCCCGGCGTGCGTCCCCGGATGGCTCGGGGGCGCGGGGGGGAGACCGGCCGGCACCGGCGGCGGCTGGCCCCGTGCCGCCCGGCACGACTCCTCCCAAAGCCGCCGGCGCTGCCGGCCGGCGTCGGGCGAGCGCCACGAGGAGGAGGCGGCGGCGGCCTCCGCGTCGTCGAATCGTGAGAGACCGCACCCCGCCGGGCCGACGGGAAGAAACGCGCCCCACGGGTTCCGCACGATTTGACGGACGCCGCCGACGAGAGGCCGCGCCGGCTCCGAGCTCGCGCCAGGGTGGACCGGCGGAGCTCCGCCTCGGCTCGCGAGCTCCGCAGCGGAGGCCCGGCCGGCGTCCCGTCGCGGCCCCCCAAGGTTCCGCCGAGGGGGAGGTCGGCCCACCGCTCGCGTCCCCGCGCCCAAGGCGGCGGCCGCGAGACGACAAGCGCCGCCGACCCCGGCCCCGACCCCGGCCTCCTCCTCGGCGTGGGCGTCCCCCCCGCGGAAAGAGGTGCCCCGCCGAGCGTCCTCAAACGGCTCGCCCGGAGCGCCGGGGCCGCAGGGAGACGCGGCCGCGACCTCCCCGGGGCTATCGTCGTCGTCCCCGCCGCCGCCGCCACGCCAGGCGTTTTCTATCAGCTTGAAAATAACGAGATCCGACTCTGTCCAGGAGGAGCCCCCTCGGGTCACGTCGTCGATGGCCTCCGAGGGGAGACCTCCGAGAGTCGACGACGTCGAAGTGGAGGCGGTGGAGGTCACGGCGGAGGCGACGTCAAAGATCCGTTCCCAGGGGTCCCCTCCGTCGGAACACGGCAAAGCCTCGTCTCCAATCGACTCCATGGGAGAGCACTTGTAGCCTACGTCCTCCACCTCGTCTAACTCATCACACGGGACACGCTCCCCCACCTCGTCTAACTCATCACACGGGACACGCTCCCCCACCTCGTCTAACTCATCACACGGGACACACTCCCCCACCTTGTCAAACTCATCCCACAAGACACGCTCCCCCACCTTGTCAAACTCATCCCACAGGATACGCTGCACTTCATCTTCCACCTCGTCTAACTCATCCCACGGGACACGCTCCCCCACCTCGTCTAATTCATCACATGGGACACGCTCCCCCACCTCGTCTAACTCATCACACGGGACACGCTCCCCCACCTTGTCTAACTCATCACGCGGGACACGCTCCTCCACCTTGTCAAACTCATCCCACGGGACACGCTCCCCCACCTTGTCAAACTCATCCCACAGGATACGCTGCACTTCATCTTCCACCTCGTCTAACTCATCCCACGGGACACGCTCCCCCACCTCGTCTAACTCATCACATGGGACACGCTCCCCCACCTTGTCAAACGCATCCCACAGGACACGCTCCCCCACCTCGTCTAACTCATCACACAGGACACGCTGCACCTCATCGTCCAGCTTGTCGAACTCATCCCACGAGGCACACTCCAGCTTGTCTAACTCATCCCACGGGTCACGTTCCACCTGCTGTCCCTCCTCCTTTTCCTCCGCCTCTTCCTCCTCCACCTCCTCCTCTTTCTCCTCCACCACCACACAAAGCCCTTCCAAGGTAACGCTCCGCTGGGCTAAGTGGAGCTGGGTGTGAGCGCCGCCGCCGACGTGGTGAGTCTCCACGTCGTCTGGAAGATCCATTGCTTCAACATTCACGGCATTCTCTTTCCTGGGGGGCGGGGGGTTTGTTTAAAATAAAATATAAGAGTTATTATCATACTCTTGGTAAAGTCATGTAGGTAAAAAATAAAACAACAAAAATCACGACGTTTCGGCCACAACACAAGCAGCCTTCATCAGGTGAAGGGACCAGACTTTCTCGAGGACAGCGCTGGAGTGAAACACAGCCACGCTCAGACCGTGACCTTTAAGCTGCGTGAGAGTAATTAAGGTGCCTTGTCATTATCTGTATCGTTATAATATCTTTATCACGATTATCCGTATTATCAGTATCTGTATCATTGTCATTATCTGTATCATTATAATATCTTTATCACAATTATCCGTATTATCAGTATCCGTATCAGTCATTATCTGTATCGTTATAATATTTTTATCACGATTGTCTGTATTATCAGTATCCGTATCATTGTCATTATCTATATCGTTATATCTTTATCACGATTGTCCGTATTATCAGTATCCGTATCATTGTCATTATCTGTAACGTTATAATATCTTTATCACGATTATCCGTATTATCAGTATCCGTATCATTGTCATTATCTGTTTTGTTATAATATATTTATAACGATCATCTGTATTATCAGTATCCGTATCATTGCTATCATCATTACGATTATCATAAATTGTTAAAATTATCCTTGTTATCCTTATTGTTCATTATTGTTAATGTTATCATTGTTACCATTATTGTTCTTAATCTGTCATGATAATTATCATTATTAAACGAGGTCATTTAATATTCTTGGGTCTTTCGGTAAAGTCACTTAGATAGGTTCAAAGAAAATAACAAAAAAATGTTTTGTGTTAAAAAAATATTTTTGTTATTTCAAAATCAGTGAAGTTGTTAACAACACTTTAGGTGGGTAAACAAATTAAAGATTAAAGATGAATCTTGGAAAACATAAACCAAATAATGATTATTAGAGTTAAGCCAAGGGTCACCCAGAGGAGATGGAGCGTGATGGGTTGATCACGGGACCGAGAGAAAAGGATTCCATAGAGGAAGCCTATCGGCCGCCTTTTTTCCCAGCCACATGCGGTAGAAATAAAACGACAAAGGGAGAGAACACGACTCCCACCGAGATAGACAAAGGCAACACCCGACCGCGAAGGAAGGAGCCAGGCCTTGATGAGACATCTCATCACCACAATAAAATAGAACAAACACACATACATCAGACGAAATAGGACAAAACTCAGCAACAAGAATAAGTCTTCTTTGGTTCTTTCGGTAAAGTCACGTAGAATGAGAATAAAACAATAAATTAATAAAATAAAATAACACAATAAAATTCTCACGACGTTTCGGCCAC
The DNA here is from genome assembly GCF_048934315.1 of Petromyzon marinus. Classification (NCBI taxonomy): domain Eukaryota; kingdom Metazoa; phylum Chordata; class Hyperoartia; order Petromyzontiformes; family Petromyzontidae; genus Petromyzon; species Petromyzon marinus. Next base: position 1,871,061 of record NW_027422939.1, on the reverse strand, counting down.
AACACAAGTGGCTTTCATCAGGTGAAGGGACGAGACTGTCTCGAGGACAGCGCTGGAGCGAACACAGCCAAGCTCAGACCGCGACCTTTAAGCTGTGTGAGAAGAAACAGAGCGCCTTGACAAAGGAATTAGCATTTGGTATTACCTTAGAGTCGCGGCATCTCTTCAGAAAGGTGAGAGACTCGATTAGTTGAGCCATCTTATCCCGGAGTCTGTTGAATGATCTTAAGGTTATGTGGAATCCCTCCCCGTAGAGGCGGTTAAATTTCGATTTAAAGCTGCGACTCTAAGGTAATACCAAATGCTAATTCCTTTGTCAAGGCGCTCTGTTTCTTCTCACACAGCTTAAAGGTCGCGGTCTGAGCTTGGCTGTGTTCGCTCCAGCGCTGTCCTCCAGACAGTCTCGTCCCTTCACCTGATGAAGGCCACTTGTGTTGTGGCCGAAACGTCGTGAGAATTTTATTGTGTTATTTTATTTTATTAATTTATTATTTTATTCTCATTCTACGTGACTTTACCGAAAGAACCAAAGAAGATGAATCCTTGCAGTCACGAAAGCCTTAAAGAATAAGTTGACATTATAGGAATCTACACACTCGCTACGATAAAAAAACAGACTACAATCTACATAGTGGGTATTACTTCTCGTACATAATACTGATACTAACGTTATTCACCTTAAATTACACTACATCTTGCCATTTACGTGACTTTACAAAAACCATAGAAATTAATTCCAGCAGTCAAGAAGCTTAACCGAAACTAAGTAATACCTCTAAAACTGAGGACACCAATAAATTACTCTAGTATAACAGCACGGGTCCGCGGATACTGACAGGGGGACGAAATAAAAAAAACCCTAAGAAATACGTGGTGATTACAATGTTAAATCACAAATCTTGGGAAACATTAACCAAATAATAATTATGCAGTATTAAACCGAGGGTTATCCAGAAAAGATGAGGCGAAATAAGTCACACACAACCAAGATAAACTGTATCCCATAGGAAAAGACCCTCCCAACCGTCTTTGTCTTCCCGCAGCACGGCATAGCAAAGAATGTAACGCCCAGAGCGAGGGAAATTACTCTTGTATTGCAGGGGGGCATCTGTGTTCCACAGATGAAATGATGGCTTGGGGAGAGACACAGATGGCTTAATAAATGACACACACACGGACACACATACAACTCCCCCCCCACAACACAGAGCGAGATCATAGAAAGTTCCGGTCCTTTGTGAGAAGGCGAGTAGAGAAAGAAATTTTGGCATAAAAAGAGAGACACGGGCAATACATTGCAACACAGCTACCAGCGGCAGAAGACGGCGGTCATCAGCTACCGAAGATGACCAGCTACCGAAGATAACAGCCAGCCACCGACGCAGGAGATCACCGCCGACGCAGAAGAAGACTCCGCAACTCATCCAGGATGGTGAGGCTCGCCGAGTAGCGACATGCTACGCCGTGCGAATTCAGCGCCGTCCGAAGAAGTATCGCTCGAAAATCATTCTGCTCTGGGCGTCGACTCACAAGAGCCACTGCAGTTCGAGCTAAGCTGACCAGAATTCCAGCGTCATCCATCGACGAACGAAAGCATCGTTCGTCGCCAGAGAGCCGGAGCCGGCGCGCACCAAGCAAGGGTGTCAGCTGCCAGCGGAAGAGCTGTGGGTGCTACCTGACGACGGGGTCATCGCGTCGTGCCGACTCTTCGGACTGGCTGCGGACCGAACTCCGGCCGCCCGTGTGAGAGGAGAACCCAGCTATCCGTATGACATGCACGCCGCCACGCATTGCAATGCATCACCTGGCATCTGCTTGACACAAATAATTGATCAACAACACATCCCCACTCAACCCATACCATGCCCACTCAACACATATACACGAATCATTACTAAGAAGACTCATGATAAGTGCGTCAAGTATCAACTGATAACGAAGAACACGGTTGCCATTGGGTTACGGGGAAACGGTCGTGTAGAAGTATTTTTAGTAGTTATGTTTCTTTTTGATTTGCATAAATATTATCAACGAATTCATTGATGAAAACTAAACGTTTAAAAACATAAGTTACGAATTCACACACTCACAGGGAGAACACTGCGTTGAAATCTTCCTTTGATCACAGAATCTGGCCCGTGAATGTATTGAAACCTCAGCCAATTAATGAGTATTTGCTGAAGCAGGCCTACTGCTGCACACCATGGTTTCAACATTTCGTTAACTTACGTAATCTTGCCCATGGATTCATTGCCGTATACGTTTTGCCTTCGGGATAAGTTTCTTTATTGCCTTCGTGTGAATGTCGTTGCATGAATTTTTTAAGGACTTTTATTCCTTTTGATTTAAAGCTTTCGTGACTGCAGTAATTCATATTCTTAGTTCTTTCGGTAAAGTCAGGTTGAAGGGAAACAATAAAATAATAAAATATATATAAAACAATAAAAATTCTCACGACGTTTGTGTTATGGTGGAAACGTCGTGAGAATTTTTATTGTTTTATATGTTTTATTGTTGCCCTTCAACGTGACTTTACCGAAAGAGCTAAGAAGGACTTTTATTCCTATTTGCCGTATATGCTCGTGTTACTCTGATGAAGCAATCGTTTGTTCCGGTACCCAGTAAACAAACGTGATCATTGAGGGTTAAATGTATGAATCCATGAAGCCTTAGCCAATTGATGAGTATTTGCTGAAGCAGGCGTACTGCCACACACCCTTGTTCCAAGACATTTCGCAATTACGTAATCTTGCTCATGAATTAATTACCGTGTACTTTGCCTTCAGGACATGTTTCTTTATTGCCTTCGTATGAATATCGTTGCACGAATTTTTAAGGAGTTTTGTTCCCTATCGCCGTATATGATCGTGTTACTCTGAGGAAGTAATCAATTGTTCTGGTACCCAGTTAACAAACGTGATTATTGAGGGTTAAATGTATGGATCAATGAGGGGAACATCTCCTGGAATACTGTGTTGACAATTTCAAGCATAAGAATTCGCATATTAGAGTGTTAAAGTTTTGTTTAGAAATTAAAATTGCTTAACACAGCAGTGTTTGAGTGTTTATTTCCTAAGTTAATTCTTAATTACAAGAACTGTATCCTGCGGTGAGATTTGAATTTGGAGACCTGAGATAACACACTAATACATAATCAGTAAATGTTAAAGCGAGAATAATTGTATCATAGCGATCGATAATACGAACCTAGACAACAAAGCCGAGCTCAATCTAGCATACTTACATCACACCTGCATAACTTCATACAATTAATTGTATGCCGATTGATGATACGACCCTGGGCAACGAAGCTAAGCCTAATTATCATAACTGTATACATTAGCATAATAGCATGCGTTCGCATAAATTAATACGTCATATCTCCACTTAGCATAATTTATGCACATAATTGAAACATTAACATAACTTTGGATAATTACGCATAAAATTAAATTAAATTTTATTATTTACATCAACATTTTCATACAATAATCCTCAAATTAGTAAAAAAAAATGCACTTACAGTTTAAGGGGTGACTGAAGATTTGCCATCTAACGATCTCTGTATAATTAAATTATTAAACACCTTAGGTGGGTGAACAAATTAAAGATTAAACCTTTAGGCCTAAGGCTTGAGGCCTACTAACATGTTACTAGGCGAAGCTTTCGGCGTGAGAATCCTCTAATTAGTTAAAAATGCACTTACAGTTTAAGGGGTGACTGAAGATTTGCCATCTCACGATCTCTGTAAAATTTAATTATTAAACATCTTAGGTGGGTAAGTAAATTAAAGATTAAACCTTTAGGCCTAAGGCTTGAGGCCTACTAACCTGTTACTAGGCGAAGCCTTCGGCGTGAGAATCCTCTAATTAGTTAAAAATGCACTTACAGATTAAGGGGTGACTGAAGATTTGCCATCTAACGATCTCTGTATAATTAAATTATTAAACACCTTAGGTGGGTGAACAAATTAAAGATTAAACCTTTAGGCCTAAGGCTTGAGGCCTACTAACCTGTTACTAGGCGAAGCCTGAATCCTCAATTACGTTTAACTTATAGGTTAAGGATGTTTCATGAGAACATTTATTACCGGAAGAAATCCGATTATCTATGAAGCTCTTCACCGCCGCACATACACAAAGACACATTTAAACGATTCTTACTTTTTTGGGTGACGATATTCCCCCACGTGCTAAGAGACTCTCTCGCTCCTCCCAAGGCTCTCAGCTCAACGTCGCCTTTCCCAAGACGCCGATTCTGCCGAGTCGAGCAGAGAACTTTAAACTCCTTCACCACGTCCGAGGGGATCAATAACCAACAACCCCCTCAACGTAAAACTTGTTTACAAAACATCGGGCGGTCACCCGTGGGTCAACCCATGTTGAATGGAGGTGGTGGGGGGGTAGGGGTGTAACCCCGTTTACAATCATCCTTGTCAGTAATATTATGATTGTCATTGCTATTTTCATTGTTGTTACAATTATTATAACTATTTTTTATTGCACTTAAAGGTGACTGCCAACCTACCATGGAAGATATCTGACCGTGTCTGAGCCGACGGAGGGGGCCGACGGAGCCGAGGGGGCCAACGGAGCTGGGGGGGCCGGGGGGGCAACGGAGCCAGGTGGGGTCGACGGAGTCGGGGGGGGGGGCGACGGAGCTGGGGGGGGCCGACGGAGTCAAGGGGGGGGGCGGGGCGATGGCGCAAGCAGAGGGAGCCGACACTGACTTTCTCACACATCATGCACTGACTCACTCACACCATGCACTGACTCACACATCATACACTGACTCACTCACACATCATACACTGACTCACTCTCACATCATACACAGACTCACTCACACATCATACACTGACTCACTCACACCATGCACTGACTCACTCACACATCATACACTGACTCACTCACACCATGCACTGACTCACTCACACATCATACACTGACTCACTCACACATCATACACTGACTCACTCACACATCATACACTGACTCACTCACACAATGCACTGACTCACTCACACATCATACACTGACTCACTCTCACATCATACACTGACTCACTCACACCATGCACTGACTCACTCACACATCATACACTGACTCACTCGCACATCATACACTGACTCACTCACACATCATACACTGACTCACTCACACAATGCACTGACTCACTCACACATCATACACTGACTCACGCTCACATCATACACTGACTCACTCACACCATGCACTGAATCACTCACACATCATACACTGACTTTCTCACACATACACTGACTCACTCACACCATGCACTGACTCACTCACACATTATGCACTGACTCACTCACACATCATACACTGACTCACTCACACATCATACACTGACTCACTCACACCATGCACTGACTCACTCACACATCATGCACTGACTCGCTCATCATGCGCTTACTCACTCACACATCATACACTCGCACAACCACTGACCCATTCACTCATCATACACAGGTTCACTCATTGTTTGCTGGCTCACTTGCACATCATACACTGACTCACTCATCATGCGCTAACACATCGTGCGCTGACTCACACATCATACACTCACACTGCCACTGACTCGCTCACACATCATACACTCGCTCACACATCATTCACTAACTCACTCTTCATACGCTGACTCGCACATCATACACTCACTCACTCTGCTGCTGACTCACTCACACATCATACACTGGGAGTGTCGTGCTGCCAGCTATGGCTGCAGTTTTTTTGTCGTACGTGTTATGTATATCGTTTATTGTTAAATTTAAATTCACAGTTCCTATGATTACTGTTGTTACATTGTTTTTACAGCTTTATTTTGGTGATTCGAAAACATATGGTTAATCTAAATTGTCTTATGGTTGTTGTTGTTGGCTTGCACCACATTGATTTTAACACACAGCGTTTTAACATGTTTTTTTGCGTGGAATATTTGCTGGTTTATTCCAGAATGTTTCTGTTACGCATTGTCGCTTTAAGATGTTCTGTGTTCAAATTTAGTTTGTTGCGGTTGCACCTGACTTAAGAGCCGCATGGCTCACAGGGCTATACCTAATAAATGAAACTTGAAAACTTGAAACTCTCTCTCTCACGCAAATGCCAGACACAACGCAGATGATCGCCACTGAACGCTGCCACCGCCCGATGTCGACCACCACCCCCGGGTTGAAGTCTTCAAGTGGTTTTGCCCGTGGCCATGGCAACGGGGGCTGCTGGAGGCTCCACGAGGCTTGGAGGTCGTCGTCATGGAGATTAACACTCGTCATCATCATCGTCGTCATGGAGATTTACAAACTCGTCATCATCATCATCGTCATCATGGAGATTAACAAACTCATCGTCATCGTCATGGAGATTGACAGACTCATCATCATCATCATCTTCATGGAGATTTACAAACTCGTCATCATCATCGTCGTCATGGAGATTGACAAACTCATCGTCATCATCATCATCATGGAGATTTACAAACTCATCATCATCATCGTCATGGAGATTTACAAACTCATCATCGTCGTCATGGAGATTGACAAACTCATCGTCATCATCATCATCATGGAGATTTACAAACTCATCATCGTCATGGAGATTTACAAACTCATCATCGTCGTCATGGAGATTGACAAACTCATCGTCATCATCGTCGTCATGGAGATTTACAAACTCATCATCATCATCATGGAGATTGACAAACTCGTCATCATCATCGTCGTCATGGAGATTTACAAACTCGTCATCATCATCGTCGTCATGGAGATTTACAAACTCAACATCATCGTCGTCATGGAGATTTACAAACTCGTCATCATCATCGTCGTTATGGAGTTTGACAAACTCATCATCATCATCGTCATGGAGATTTACAAACTCGTCATCATCATCGTTGTCATGGAGATTGACAAACTCGTCATCATCATCATCGTCATGGAGATTGACAACCTCATCATCATCATCGTCGTCGTCATGTAGATTGATAAACTCATATTCTTAGCTCTTTCAGTAAAGTCACGTTGAAGGGAAACAAAAAAATAATAAAGTATATATTATATATATTTTATTATTGAAGGGAAACAATAACATAATAAAATATATATAAAACAATGAAAATTATCACGTTTCGACCATAACACAAACGGTCGTCATCAGGTGTGCCGGTTTCGCATTTATTTATTTATTTAAACCGGTGTATTTATTTATTTATATTTAAAAAACGCCAGCGCCACGCGCAGCGATTTGGCAGTTTATTTAGAAGGACTAGTCCATCTATTTTCTGAAAAGAGGAGGGGGGAGACGAAAAATTAATGTATGCTGTCTGAAAGCCACTGTAAGCGTGAACAATCAATTAAGACCTGAAATGGTTTATCAAATCTTTCCAATGATTGCTAAGCCAGAATCCATCTTCTCGGTTGAAATTGTCTCTGTGCTTGTATATGTGGATAGCCTCATGAACGAATCTCTCATGGTAGCCAGATGGCTTACAAAGAACCTGTCTTGGAAAAGTCAATGTCATGTGAGCCTACTGAATTATAACAATGATCTGCCACGGCCGAGGTGTTGGTCCTACCGTGTTTAAGGTCTGCTTTGTGTTCACGAATGCGGTCCGAGATGTGGCGTTTGGTTTCTCCAATGTAACTACTACCACAGAGGCAACTTAGTTTGTAGACACCAGGGTACTGTATGTCCAGAATCACATCTTTTACAGACGGAACCAGATCACCGATTTTATGTAATGTGTTGAAACGGACCTGGATCTTGTGTTTATTCAAGATTTTGGAGATCTTTTTTGTGATCCCCGCAATGTAGGGTAAAGTGATGGTTTTGAAAGGCTCCTCAAGAGGGTCCTTCTTCATGGTTTGAGTGATAGCTTTGCGGATTGTATAGTCGGAGTAACCATTAGCCTTAAGAGCTTGGTGTACGTGCTTGAGTTCACTGCCTATGTGTTCCTGGTCGGATATGCATTGGGCTCTATGATACTCTTGATGAGAGAATTCTTCTGTGATGGATGGTGGTGGGAATCCGGTTTCAGATAAGCATCCGTATGGGTAGCTTTCCTGTAGACAGAGTGGCTCATTGAACCATCAGGTCTCTTTTTAATTAGGACATCCAAAAAAGGCATCTTGCCATCTATTTCGACTTCCATGGTAAATCTGATGGCTGGGTGTATGGAATTGATGTGGTCGAAGAATTGGTCTAGAGCAGGCCGGCCATGTGGCCAGATGACAAAGGTGTCATCCACGTACCTTTTCCATAAGGTTGGGTGCAGAATGGCAGTCTGGATGGCGTCAGTCTCAAATTTCTCCATGAAAATGTTAGCTATAACCGGAGATAGGGGGGAGCCCATTGGGGTGCCCTCAGTTTGTTTGTAGAAAGTTCCATTCCATTGTTAAGATGTTCAAACACCAACTAGAAACCTTCTTCAAGGAATCAAGTTCTGCTTTTACCACGTACTTGTTAACATGCAAACAAACATGCTCTGATAATTATATATACAATGTCTTTGAAACTGATCAGCCTACACCAGAGAAGTCCTTCTTGATGGCCTAGTCTCATCCGTTTACAGACCAGAGAATGCTGCGTGGTGACGTCACCACGCTCAGGTTCATCTTCTTTGGTTCTTTCGGTAAAGTCACCACCACGTAGAATGAGAATAAAATAATAAATTGATAAAATAAAATAACACAATAAAATTCTCACGACGTTTTCGGCCACAACACAAGCGGCCTTCATCAGGTGAAGGGACGAGACTGTCTGGAGGACAGCGCTGGAGCGAACACAGCCAAGCTCAGACCGCGACCTTTAAGCTGTGTGAGAAGAAACAGAGCGCATTGACAAAGGAATTAGCATATAATGTAGCATTGAAATAGCTGAGTGATTAGCTTGTGACTGGTCACAGAAATGGCTATGTTAAAGTCAAAGCCTACACATCCACAGAGGCACCCCTTGACAAAGGAATTAGCATAGAATTTAGCATTGAAATAGCTGAGTGATTAGCTTGTGACTGGTCACAGAAATGGCTATGTTAAAGTGAAGACGCTGTGTGTGAAGACGCTGAGTGTGAAGACGCTGTGTGTGAAGACACTGTGTGTGAAGACGCTGAGTGTGAAGACGCTGTGTGTGAAGACGCTGTGTGTGGTGACGCTGAGTGTGAAGACGCTGAGTGTGAAGACGCTGTGTGTGAAGACACTGTGTGTGAAGATGCTGAGTGTGAAGACTCTGTGTGTGTAGACGCTGTGTGTGGTGACGCTGAGTGTGAAGACGCTGAGTGTGAAGACGCTGTGTGTGTAGACGCTGAGTGTGAAGACGCTGTGTGTGAAGACGCTGAGTGTGAAGTCGCTGTGTGCGGAGTCGCTGAGTGCGGAGTAAGCGAAGTAATAGTGGGGAGTGGAGAGACAAAGGTGGCGAGCGAGCCGTGGCGACCTGGATACTGTGGAATGTGGAGGACGTGCTGAGAGTTGTAAATAAAGCGGCGTTCGAAGAAAGACAGAAGTTGTCTGAGTGAAGTCGAACACTACAAGTCTATAGGCGGTGCTTATCAGCTGTACGAAATCTGAGCCTCGCCAAACACGTGATCGCCTATCCGCGCTACGTTTTTCTAAAAGCGCCCCAAGTGGCCAAAAGCGCGCGAAATTTTTTTTCATTTAACGGCCTTCACCACCACCATCACCACCTCCACCTTCACTACCACCACCACCATCACTACCTCCACCACCACCTTCACTACCACCACCTTCACCACCACCTTCACTACCACCACCTTCACTACCACCTTGATCACCTTCACTACCACCACCACCTTCACTACCACCACCACCTCCTCCTTCACTACCACCACCTTCACCACCACCACCACCCCCACCACCTTCACCACCACCACCTCCACCACCACCTCCTCCACCACCTCCACCACCTTGACCACCACCTCCACCACCTTCACTACCACCACCACCACCTTGACCACCACCACCTTCACCACCACCACCTCCACCACCTTCACCACCACCTTCACCACCACCACCACCTCCACCACCTTCACCACCACCTTCACCACCACCACCACCTCTACCATCACCACCACCACCATCACCACCACCATCACCACCACCTCCACCATAACCACCACCACCTCCACCACCCCCCAGGGAGTCGTTATTGCCGGCGTCACCTTGCCACGACAGAGCAACAAGACCCTCAAGACCCCCCCATCCCCTGGACATCTGCGGAGCGTTGCACCGGTGAGTCTGGGGAGACCCACAGACTCACCACACAGAGACTCATAGACTCACCACATAGAGACCCATAGACTCATCACACAGAGACCCATAGACTCATCACACAGAGACCCATAGACTCATCACACAGAGACCCACAGACTCACCACACAGAGACCCATAGACTCACCACACAGAGACCCACAGACTCACCACACAGAGACCCATAGACTCACCACACAGACCCATAGACTCATCACACAGAGACCCATAGACTCACCACACAGAGACCCATAGACTCATCACACACAGAGACCCACAGACTCACCACACAGAGACCCATAGACTCACCACACAGAGACCCATAGACTCACCACACAGAGACTCATAGACTCACCACACAGAGACCCATAGACTCACCACACAGAGACCCATAGACTCATCACACAAATACTCATAGATTCTTCTAGATTTGAAGCTTTCGTGACTGCAAGGATCCATACTCTTTGGTTCTATTTGGTAAAGTCACGTAGGTAAAAAATAAAACAACAAAAAATCACGACGTTTCGGCCACAACACAAGTTGCCTTCATCAGGTGAAGGGACCGGACTGTCCAGATGACAGCGTTGGAATGAAAACAGCCAAGCCCAGGTCGCGTCCTTTAAGCTGTGTGGGAGGAAACAAAAGCGCCTTGACAAAGGAATTAGCATAACAATGAGCACGATGTACGTAGGAGGTACATGATGGACTGGCGCGGGGGTGGGGGAGTTTAAGTAATGTTGGTTTGAAGGGAAAATAAGCAGCTGTGAAAGTTTGGGATACCACTACTTGAAAAAAGATACTGTACCATTGAAAATTAGTTTAATGTTTGGTTTGATTTATAAACATCTTTCCAATGATTGCCTAATTTGAAACCATCCTCTCGGTTGAAATTGTGTCCGTGTTTGTAAATCTGAATTGCCTCGTGAACAAATCTCTGATAAAAAAAAAACCCGTGGTTTTGCAGAGAACCTTGGTATTGAAGAAAACTATATCGTGATCACCCACAGCGTTGTAACAGTGATCAGCTACGGCAGAAGAATTCGTTCCGCCGTGTTTCAAATCTGATTTGTGCTCGCGAATTCGGTCAAAGACATGTCGTTTCGTCTCCCCGATATAGCAATCACCGCAGGTACAACTCAATTTGTAAACCCCGGGGTACTGTAAGTCAGGAATGACATCCTTCACGGATGGGATCAGATCACGGATTTTGTGTACTGTATTGAACCGGACCAGGATCTTGTGTTTGTTTAGAATTTTGGAGATCTTTTTAGTAACACCTGCTATATATGGTAGTGTGATGGTTTTTATCAGAGTATCAAGTGGTTCAACTTCATTGGGTGCTTTCGTGACTGCAGTAATTACTCTTTGGTTTTCTTCGGTAAAGCCAGAACATGCGTTAATTGTGTTTTGACCGACCCTCTGTGCTGCATTATATTGTTTCCAAATTTTTACTAAATCTTGTCCAATTTGATGCACTTCTCCATCTCTCTGTGTTTCCTCTCTCTCTTAAATTTAGCTCTGTCCCATGTGTGTGTCTCTCTCTGTGTGTCTCTGTGCTGGCTCTCTCTGCTTGGATGTCTGTAATATGTGTCTGTGATCTGTACTCTATCACTCTTAACCTATAATTTAGCAATGTTTGAAATAACTTAATCAGCCAGAACATGCGTTAATTGTGTTTTGACCGACCCTCTGTGCTGCATTATATTGTTTCCAAAATTTTACTAAATCTTGTCCAATATCATGTGCTTCTTCATCTCTCTGTGTTTCCTCTCTCTCTTAAATTTAGCTCTTCTATACCTGATGATGATTGCTTGCATTGCAATCGAAACGTCGTATGCTATTATGTTATTTTATATTATTATTTCTTATTTCTACGTGACTTTACCGAAAAAAACAAAGAGTATCAAGTGGTTGTTTCTGTATGGAGGGAGAAACAGCTTGGCGAATGGTACGGTCAGAGTATCCGTTCCTCTTGAGGGCCAGATGTACATGTTTTAATTCACTGGTCAGGTGGTGTTGGTCCGAAATGCAATGAGCCCTGTGGTATAACGTTTTGATGAGAGAATTATTTTGAGCTGGGTGGTGGTGGGAATCAGGTTTCAAGTAGGAATCTGTGTGGGTGGGTTTCCTGTAGACAGAATGCCCCAATGAGCCATCAGGTCTCCTCTCAAACAGAACATCCAAGAATGGCAGCTTGCCATCTTTCTCCACTTCCATGGTGAATTTGATGGCGGGGTGTCTGGAATTGATGTGGTGTAGGAAAAGGTTCAAAGCTGGGAGGCCATGTGGCCAAATGACAAAAGTGTCGTCTACATATCTCTTCCACAGGGAAGGTCTGAGGGTGGAAGTCTGGATGGCGTCTGATTCAAATTTCTCCATGAAAACGTTAGCTGTCACTGGTGACAAGGGGGATCCCATGGGGGTACCCTCATTTTGTTTGTAGAAGGAGCCATTCCAAGTAAAGTAGGTATTGGTGAGGCAGTGCCTAACCAGCGCAGGTGTATCGGGGTCTAGTCCATGTTGGACCAAATTTTCAATTATTTCAATGGTATCGGGAACTGGGACCTTGGTGAACAGAAAGACCACATCGAAGCTGACAAGGATATCGTCAGGGGACAGTACAACGTCTTTGACCATAGAGACCAATTGGGCTGAGTTAAGTACTGCTGAGGTGGTCTTGCCAGTGAAAGGCAGCAAGGTATCTGACAGAAAACGGGCTAGCCTGTAGGTAGGGGAGTTGATCGTTGATACGATGGGTCGTAGTGGGGTGCCTTCTTTATGAATCTTGGGAAGACCATAGAATCTAGGGGGTCTTGCAGCAGAAGGTTTTAGGGAGGGACGTTTAGTTGGGTCGATTAGGGAGGTCGAACTTGTGATGATCTTGTTGGTTTTCATCGCCTTCTGTTGACCAGGGTGGTACTGTGACCCCTCCACAGTCACCTCCACGTGACCCAGCCTTTTGTTGACCAGGGTGGTACTGTGACCCCCCCCCCCCAAAGTCACCTCCACGTGACCCAGCCTTCTGTTGACCAGGGTGGTACTGTGACCCTCCACAGTCACCTCCACGTGACCCAGCCTCCTGTTGACCAGGGTGGTACTGTGACCCTCCACAGTCACCTCCACGTGACCCAGCCTTCTGTTGACCAGGGTGGTACTGTGACCCCCCACAGTCACCTCCACGTGACCCCGCCCCCCTCCGCCTGGCAGCCCGGGTTCGGAGTTCAACTCGTCGGCGTGGATCCTGCACCATGTTGACGCTCCTCCTGCTGCTGTGAGTCAATGTTACATTAATCTCCCATAGGTATCAATGTCACTGGTAGAAACCTGGTTATTAGACCACCAGCCCACAGGGGGGTATTGTTGTGTCCATCCGTCCGTCATGCATCCAAAAATGGGAGGGGTGGGGCTGGGTGGGGAGGGTGGGGAGGGGAGGGGAGGGGCTGGGTGGGGAGGGAGGGGCTGGGTGGGGAGGGTGGGGAGGGGCTGAGTGGGGAGGGGAGGGGTGAGGATGACCCTGCTGAGACTGCGGTGCCTGAAATATTGGAAGAAGTCACCCCCTGTGAGTGGCTGGCTGAGGTGCCATCTGTTGAGGAAGTACTGAAGGCGATCCAGAGTCTGAGACCAGGAAAGTCACCGGGCAGAGATGATCTCCCAAGCGAAATGCTGAGGGAGGGTGGCGTTTGTGCACAGACTGCCCTACATGACATCATAACAACAGTCTGGACCACTGTACGGGTTCTGCAGGATTGGAAGGATGCCCTTGTGGTCCCTCTGTTTAAGAAGGGGGACCGCACAGACTGTAACAACTACAGGGGCATCTCACTCCTCAGTGTATTGGGAAAGGTCCTGGCAAGGATTATTCAACATTGCCTTGCCAGGCACGCTGAGGAGAGGCTTGCGTAGCTCCAATGTGGTTTCAGGAAAGGGCGGTCCTGGACCAATGCCATATGATCTGACCGTTTGCTAAAGCAGAGGTGTAGGGAATTCCAACAAGACCTACGTCTCTGCTTTATTGACCTGGTCAAGGCCTATGATACCATCAGTAGGCCTTGGCTCTGGGTTGTTCTTCGTGCTTTCGGAGTCCCCGATCTGCTGCTCATGATCAGTGAGGACCTTCATGATGGTGAGCGTGCCCGGGTAAAACTAGGTGGCCGGGTGTCAGAGCCATTCCCTGTACACCTTGGGGTGCGACAGGGATGTCCTTTGGCTCCCACATTATTTAACATCCATTTTGACCACATAGTTCGTGAAACCATTGATGGCTGTACCAGAGGAATTTCCATCTGGTACAGATATAATGGGAGGCTGATCGATGCCCGGGTGTGGTCAAGGGATGGCACCCTATTGCTCAACCACGTTATGTATGCCGATGATTTGTTAATAGCTGCTCATTCAGAGGAGGAGTTGGAGGCGCTGCTGTTGAGACTGGAGCATGCCACTAAGAGATGGGGCCTTACCATCAGCCCCACCAAAACTAAGCACCTGCCTGGGTATTTTGTACCATCGGACACTCCACCCCCACAACTCCCAATCGAGTGATGGGGCAGTTGTGGAGAGAGTGGAGAGTTTACCCATACCTGGGCAGTGTGCTTATGACCGGCTCCGGTTTGACAGCAGAGGTCTCACTCTGAATCAGTCGAGCGGCATTAACTTTTCATCAGTTGCGTAACGCTGTGTGGAAGCTACCTGGTCTGTCGCTCCGCACTAAGCTTCAGGTCTTCTCGGCCACGGTCATTCCCTCCCTTCTCTACGCTTGCGAAACATGGACCCCCCTAATGGAACACCTTCGCCGGTTAGAAACATTTAGGCTGGCCTGCCTACGATCCATCCTGGGTTTAACCAGACTGGATTGTGTGAGGAGCTCACAAATCCTTGAAAGATCTGGGCAAGGTCCCATCGGTGAGCTCCTCCGGCGGGGAAGGCTACGATGGCTGGGTCATGTAGCTCGCATGCCCAGCCACCGCCTGCCGAAACAGCTTTTGTTCGGCCGGATTGAGGGGGCTAAGCGGGCATGGCACGGGCTAGAGAAGAGATGAAGTGATGTGGTACAAGAGGACGTGGAGCTGAGTGGACTTGCCGATGACTAGTACCAGTGTTGTCAAGATCGGCCTCTGTGGAGGAGGCTCGTGAAGGACGCTACTGGGCAGTTGGAGGTAGTCGCCCTCCAACAACAACGGAGGGCGGAGGAGCGACGCTCAGAACAATGAGCGGAGTGCCGGGTGGCTAAAGCAC
The DNA here is from genome assembly GCF_048934315.1 of Petromyzon marinus. Taxonomy (NCBI): domain Eukaryota; kingdom Metazoa; phylum Chordata; class Hyperoartia; order Petromyzontiformes; family Petromyzontidae; genus Petromyzon; species Petromyzon marinus. The sequence goes on along the minus strand of NW_027422939.1, from coordinate 1,855,553 downwards.
AGCAGGTTGGCACAGTAGGGGGCACAGGTGATGCATCAGCCAGTCATTTCAGTCAGTCGACCCGTGGCACCTGGGTCTGCCCCGTGACCTCCTGCCCGTGGGCGTTCGACACTTCACGTGGCCTCAGGGTGCACATAGCCTGGCACAAGCGTCGTGGTGACGTCACCGCCACTTAGTGGCGAATGGCGGTTGTTGTTGTGTCGGTGAGTGTGTGACCGAGCGTGTCTTCGTGTGCCTCTGTGCGAAGGGGGCGGTTGCTGTTATTTTATGGATTTGTGGGCATTCGACACTTCACGTGGCCTCGACGTGCACCTAGGCTGGTCCTCGAGCAAGCGAGCAAGCAGTTTGGCGGCACGGCATGGTTCACCGCCTGCGCGGGGCGTCTGGGGCCGGGCCCGAGCGGTGGAGGTGAACGCCAGCGGCACTTGCCTCAACAGTCCACGTAGGCTGTACGTGGGTGTAAGTGTGTAAGTGTGCGCGTGTGTACGTGTGTGTGTGTACGTGTGTGTTTACATGTGTGTGTCCGGCAAAACAACCCCCTACCTCCTCGCGGTGCCGGACGGGCAACTCTGTCGTGGACAGTGCTGTGGGGGGAGATCCAATTTTGATTGGCTCCTCCCCTCATGGCATATGTGTCCACCACAGGGGCTAAACGGGGGCTCTGGACGGGTGCGAGGGGCTGGTAACCCCTCCACCTTCAATTAATTACCACGAAACCACGAGTTAAACTGAAATATGTAACTAATAAGCTTGTGCCGGAGGCCCCGGGGGGCCAGGCGTCTATGACGTCTCCTGGCCAAACCCCAATTGGCGGAGCCAGGAGATTGAATATCTACCCTCGGGGCTCCTCCAGAAACAACGAAAAGCCACTACAGGTGGCCACGTGGAATGTTTTAACGCTCACTGCGGAGGAGAGGCTGCCACTCCTCTGTCGGGAGCTGGAACGGTACCGCCTGGATCTATGCGGCATTCAGGAGGTCCGGTGGACTGGCTCTGGCTCCTGCCACCATGAGGGGTGGACAGTCCTCTACTCGGGGCAGCAGACTGCCAAACAACAGGATGTTGCTCTTCTTTTGAACAAAAGAATGAAGAGGGCGTGGGAGCGTGGCGGTGAGGTGTGGGAAGCTGTAAGCCCCAGGCTACTTTGGGCTCGCCTTCCCATCAACCGGAGGTGAGGAATGGTGGTCGTGGTTACTTATGCCCCCACCGAAGATGAACATCCGTGGAGGGATGCAGGCAAAGCCGATGAGTCAGATGCCTTCTATGACCTCCTGTCACAGGTGCTGGCTAAAGTGGCCCCTCGGGATAGAGTCATCATGTTGGGTGACTTCAATGCCCGAGTTGGTCATGATACTGGCACCTGGTCTGGAGTGATTGGAGGGCATGGGCCAGATCAGCTCAATAACAACGGTAGGTGGCTGCTAGATTTTTGTGCAGCCCATGGGCTTGTAATTACCAACACGCTGTTCCGGCATCGGCGCATCCACACAACATCATGGATGCATGCCGGGTCCAAGCAAGAACATCTGCTGGACTACATAGTGACGGACCAGCGGATGCGAGCCCATGTCCTTGACACCAGGACCTACCGTGGAGCTGATCTGCCCTCTGACCATCGACTAGTCATCTGTAAGATGCGCCTGCCATTCTTCCACTCCGGTGGTGGGTGTACACCCAGGACCCCATTCCGACCTAAAGTGGCCTGGTCTCAGTTATCTGATGAAAGTTGCAAGCGATAATTTAATCATCGCTTGCGGCTGGGATTGGCATCGTCCCCGACTCCTCCTGATGTCGAGGGTAAATGGGCGAGGTTTTGGACTGTGACTCATGCAGCTGCAATGGCTGCTTTGGGTACGCGGTCCAGACCTCCCCAGAGACCCTGGCTGACAGAGGAGGTGTTCAAGATGGTTGAAAAAAAGCGACAGGCCCACTGTCATCGGCTACAGAATCCCATGTCAGAGAATGAGGAGGCTTACCGCAACCTTCGCTCGGAGGTTCGGAGAGCCGTGAGGCGCTTCAAAGATGGGTGGTGGTCGCGGGTTGCTGAGGAGATGGAGTCTGCCTCAGTGGCCCGTGATCACAAATCTCTATTTAACTCCATCAAAAAGTAACCTGCAGTGCCACACCTATTACCATCATTAGGGGAAAAAACGGTGATCCAATCTCCGACCCCCAGGAACAGGTTTGCAGATTTGCTGAGCATTTCTGTGAGGTTCTGGGGGAGGGAAAATCCCTCAGCCAGGAAAACATCGTGGCACAAAGTGAGGATGACCCTGCTGAGGCTGCGGTGCCTCAAATATTGGAAGAAGTCACCCCCTGTGAGTGGCTGGCTGAGGTGCCATCTGTTGAGGAAGTACTGAAGGCGATCCGGAGTCTGAGACCAGGAAAGGCAGCGGGCAGAGATGATCTCCCAAGCGAAATGCTGAGGGAGGGTGGCGTTTGTGCACAGACTGCCCTATATGACATCATAACAACGGTCTGGACCACTGGACGGGTTCCGCAGGATTGGAAGGATGCCCTGGTGGTCCCCCTCTTTAAGAAGGGGGACCGCACAGACTGTAACAACTACAGGGGCATCTCACTCCTCAGTGTGCCGGGAAAGGTCCTGGCAAGGATTATTCAGCATCGCCTTGCCAGGCACGCTGAGGAGAGGCTTGCGGAGCCCCAATGCGGTTTCAGGAAAGGGCGGTCCTGCACAGATGCCATATTTTCTGTCCGTCTGCTACAGCAGAGGTGTAGGGAATTCCAACAAGACCTACATCTCTGCTTTATTGACCTGGTCAAGGCCTATGATACCATCAGTAGGCCTGGGCTCTGGGTCGTTCTTCGTGCTTTTGGAGTACCTGACCCTCTGCTCACGATCATTAAGGACCTTCATGATGGTGAGCGGGCCCGGGTAAAACTACGTGGCCGGGAGTCAGAGCCATTCCCTGTACACCTTGGGGTGCGACAGGGATGTCCTCTGGCTCCCACATGATTTAACATCTATTTTGACCACGTAGTTCGTGAAGCCTTCAATAGCTGTACCGGGGGACTCTCCATATGGTACAGATATAATGGGAGGCTGATCGATGCCCGGGTGCGGTCAAGGGATGGCTCCCTATTGCTCAACCACGTTATGTATGCTGATGATTTGGTAATAGCTGCTCAGTCAGAGGAGGAGTTGGAGACGCTGCCCCTGAGACTGGAGCGTGCCACTAAGAGCTGGGGCCTTACCATCAGCCCCACCAAAACTAAGCACCTGCCTGGGTATTTTGTACTATCGGACACTCCACCCCCACAACTCCCAATCGGTGATGGGGCAGTTGTGGAGAGAGTGGAGAGTTTCCCATACCTGGGCAGTGTGCTTATGACTGGCTCCAGTTTAACAGCAGAGGTCTCACTCCGAATCAGTCGAGCGGCAATATCTTTTCATCGGTTGCGTAAAGCTGTGTGGAAGCTACCTGGTCTGTCGCTCCGCACTAAGCGTCAGGTCTTCTCGGCCACGGTCATTCCCTCCCTTCTCTACGCTTGCGAAACGTGGACCCCCCTAATGGAACATCTTCGCCGGCTAGAAACATTTAGGCTGGCCTGCCTACGATCCATCCTGGGTTTAACCAGACTAGATTGTGTGAGGAGCTCACAAATTCTTGAAAGATCTGGGCAAGGTCCCATCGGTGAGCTCCTCCGGTGGGCAAGGCTGCGATGGCTGGGTCATGTAGCCCGCATGCCCAGCCACCGCATGCCGAAACATCTTTTGTTCGGCCGGATTGAGGTGGCTAAGCGGGCGCGGTACGGGCTAGAGAAGAGATGGAGTGATGTGGTACAGGAGGACGTGGAGCTGAGTGGACTTGCCGATGACTGGTACCAGCGGTGTCAAGATCGGCCTCTGTGGAGGAGGCTTGTGAAGGACGCTACTGGGCAGTTGGAGGTAGTCGCCCTCCAACAACAACGGAGGGCGGAGGAGCGACGCTCAGAACAACGAGCGGAGCGCCGGGTGGCTAAAGCACAGCAGGTTGGCACAGTAGGGGGCACAGGTGGTACATCAGCCAGTCATCTCAGTCAGTCGACCCGTGGCACCTGGGTCTGCCCCGTGACCTCCTGCCAGCGGGCGTTCGACACTTCACGTGGCCTCAGGGTGCACATAGCCTGGCACAAGCGTCGTGGTGACGTCACCGCCACTTAGTGGCGAATGGCGGTTGTTGTTGTGTACGTGTGTGTACGTGTGTGTGTGTACGTGTGTGGGGCAGTTGTGGAGAGAGTGGAGAGTTTCCCACACCTGGGCAGTGTGCTTATGACCGGCTCTGGTTTAACAGCAGGGGTCTCACTCCGAATCAGTCGAGTGGCAATATCTTTTCATCGGTTGCGTAACGCTGTGTGGAAGCTACCTGGTCTGTTGCTCCGCACTAAGCTTCAGGTCTTCTCGGCCACGGTCATTCCCTCCCTTCTCTACGCTTGCGAAACGTGGACCCCCCCTAATGAAACATTTTCGCCGGTTTAGGCTGGCCTGCCTACGACCCATCCTGGGCTTAACCAGGCTGGTTTGTGTGAGGAGCTCACAAATCCTTGAAAGATCTGGGCAAGGTCCCATCGGTGAGCTCCTCCGGCGGGCAAGTCTGCGATGGCTGGGTCATGTAGCCCGCATGCCCAGCCACCGCATGCCGAAACAGCTTTTGTTCGGCCGGATCGAGGGGGCTAAACGGGCGCGGCACGGGCTAGAGAAGAGATGGAGTGATGTGGTACAGGAGGACGTGGGGCTGAGTGGACTTGCCGATGACTGGTACCAGCGGTGTCAAGATCAGCCTCTGTGGAGGAGGCTCGTGAAGTACGCTACTGGGCAGTTGGAGGCAGAGGAGCGACGCTCACAACAAAGAGCGGAGCGCCGGGTGGCTGAAGCACAGCGGGTTGGCACAGTAGGGGGCACAGGTGGTGCATCAGCCAGTCATCTCAGTCAGTCGACCCGTGGCAACTGGGTCTGTCCCGTGACCTCCTGCCAGCGGGCGTTCGACACTTTACGTGGCCTCAGGGTGCACATAGCCTGGCACAAGCGTCATGGTGACGTCACCGCCACTTAGTGGCGAATGGCGGTTGTTGTTGTGTTGTGTGTGTCTGTGTGTACGTATGTGTGTGAGCGGTGGTGCAGCGGTTAGCGCTACGAACCCGGCGACCCGGATTCGATTCCCGCTCACGGCCAACACCGGTGGCGATTATTTGAACCGGTCCTGGGACTCCCCTAGGTCGACTCAGCCTCAAATGAGTACCTGGTACGGTGGGTAAACGTCGCCACTGGGAAGACAAAGGCGGTCGGGCGTTGTGCTGGCCACCCACCCCCTCGTGTGCCTTTCCGGCCTTCATAGGTGCTGCTTGCTAACGGCGCTCGCCCCTACAGTCCGTTAAGGCTACACGGGGGATCTTTACCTTTGTCTTTGTGTCCCTAGGTGTTCGTTGTCACCCGCGCTCTACCTGCAGGTGCAGGTGAGCGAGAGCGCCCGGTACTGACGCACGTGTCCCTCTACACCTGTCCGTGTCCGTGCCGTCAAATCCTTACGCCGTCCCGGGCGAGGGCGTAGATCTTCACGCAAGGGGATCCCGGCTTAGTCTCTGTGATTCTCCACAGAGACCCACAGACTCACCACACACAGAGACTCATAAACTCACCACACAGAGACCCACAGACTCACCACACAGAGACCCACAGACTCACCACACAGAGACCCACAGACTCACTACACAGAGACCCACAGACTCACCATACAGAGACCCATAAACTCACCACACAGAGACCCATAGACTCATCACACACAGAGACCCATAGACTCACCACACAGAGACCCATAGGCTTACCACACAGAGAGACCCACAGACTCACCACACAGAGACCCATAGACTCACCACACACAGAGACTCATAGACTCACCACACAGAGACTCATAGACTCACCACACAGAGACCCATAGACTCACCACATAGAGACCCATAGGCTCACCACACAGATACCCACAGACTCACCACACAGAGACCCACAGACTCATCACACAGAGACCCACAGACTCACCACACACAGACCCATAGACTCAGCACACAGAGACCCATAGACTCATCACACAGAGACCCATAGACTCACCACACAGAGACTCATAGACTCACCACACAAAGACCCATAGACTCACCACACAGAGACCCATAGACTCACCACACAGCGACCCATAGACTCACCACACAGAGACCCATAGACTAACCACACATAGACCCATAGACTCACCACACAGAGACCCATAGACTCACCACACAGAGACTCATAGACTCATTACACAAATACTCATAGACTCACCACACAGAGACCCATAGACTCACCACACAGAGACCCATAGGCTCACCACACAGAGACCCATAGACTCACCACACAGAGACCCATAGGCTCACCACACACAGAGACCCATAGACTCACCACACAGAGACCCATAGACTCACCACACACAGAGACCCATAGACTCACCACACAGAGACCCCTAGACTCACCACAACACAGAGACCAATAGACTCACCACACACAGAGACCCATAGACTCACCACACACAGAGACCCATAGACTCACCACATACAGAGACCCATAGACTCACCACACACAGAGACCCATAGACTCACCACACACAGAGACCCATAGACTCACCACACACAGAGACCCATAGACTCACCACACACAGAGACCCATAGACTCACCACACAGAGACCCCTAGACTCACCACAACACAGAGACCAATAGACTCACCACACACAGAGACCCATAGACGCAGCACACACAGAGACCCATAGACTCACCACACACAGAGACCCATAGACTCACCACACACAGAGACCCACAGATTCACCACCGTCTACGTCCACGAGTCTCCGTCTACCTCCACGAGTCTCCGTGTATCTCCACGAGTCTCCGTCTACCTCCACGAGTCTCCGTCTACCCCCACGAGTCTCCGTCTACCCCCACGAGTCTCCGTGTATCTCCACGAGTCTCTGTGTATCTCCACAACCCCCCCCCAGCTGACCGAGTCCACGTCCTCCTCGGCGAAGTTTGAGCGCCACGTGTTGGAGGCTTCGCGTGTCAGCGACGAGCTGTCGCGGCGCCGCGTGCGCACCTACCAGCTGTACTCACGCGCCAGCGGAGCCCACGTGCAGGTGCTGGGCACACACGTCGTGGCCCGCGGGGACGACGGGGACCCCTACGGTGAGACGGGGCGGCGGGGCCCATAGACTCAGCACACACAGAGAGAGACTCATAGACTCAGCACACACAGAGACTCATAGACTCAGCACACAGAGACTCGTAGACTCAGCACACACAGAGACTCATAGACTCAGCACACACAGAGACTCATAGACTCACCACACACAGAGAGAGAGCCATAGACTCACCACACACAGAGACTCACTACACAGAGACCCATAGACTCATCACACACAGAGACCCATAGACTCACCACACACAGAGACCCATAGACTCACCACACAGAGACCCACAGACTCACCACACAGAGACCCATAGACTCACCACACAGAGACCCATAGACTTACCACACAGAGACCCATAGATTCACCACACAGAGACCCATAGACTCACCACACACAGAGACCCATAGACTCACCACACAGAGACCCACAGACTCACCACACAGAGACCCACAGACTCACCACACAGAGACCCATAGACTCACCACACAGAGACACCCACAGACTCACCACACAGAGACACCCACAGACTCACCACACAGAGACCCACAGATTCACCACACACAGAGACCCACAGACTCACCACACACAGAGACCCACAGACTCACCACACAGAGACACCCACAGACTCACCACACAGAGACCCATAGACTCACCACACACAGAGACCCATAGACTCACCACACACAGAGACTCATAGACTCACCACACACAGAGACCCATAGACTCACCACACATAGAGACCCATAGACTCACCACACATAGAGACCCATAGACTCACCACACACAGAGACCCACAGACTCACCGCACAAAAGTTGAAGCGAAATAAAATTGTATTTTTGCGAGGCTGACACCAAATAATAGTCAGCGTCCACCAACGAAATGACGAGGCCCCTCTCCAGCTGGTGGAGGCCCCTGGCCTGACTCCGGCCCTGCCTCGTCGTCGTAGCGGCCCGCCGTAGATGACTCCGAGCGCGAACGCCACGGTGACGACTCCATCCCTGCTGCAGCGCTGCTCCAGGCCGAGATGGATTCGTTTGGCGGGAACATTCGGCTCCGCGGGGTTCGCACCAAGTACCACATCTGCATGGACAGGAATGGCAAGCTGGTGGGCAAGGTAGGCGGAGGCGACACTCACTCAACCACTCACTCACTCACTCGCTCACTCGCTCACTCACTCACTCGCTCGCTCAACCACTCACCCACCCACTCACTCACCGACCCAACCACTCACCCACTCACTCACTCGCTCACTCACTCACTCAACCACTCACCCACTCACTCACTCAACCACTCACTCACTCAATCACTCACCCACCCACTCACTCGCTCACCCACTCACCCACTCACCCACTCACCCACTAACTCTCTCAACCACTCACCCACTCACTCGCTCACCCACTCACTCAACCGCTCACTCACTCGCTCACCCACTCACTCACTCACTCATCTACTCACTCGCTCGCTCCCCCACTCACTCACTTGCTCACCCACTCACTCGCTCACCCACTCACCCACTCTACTCGTTCACTCGCTCACGCACTCATCCACCCACCCACTCACCCACCCACCCACTCACCCACCCACCCACCCACTCACGTCCTAACCTCCGCCCCGCCCCGCCCATCGCGGGCAGCTGTCCGGGCGCTACCGAGGCTGCGTCTTCAGCGAGCTCTACCTTGAGAACCATTACACGGCGCTGCGGTGCGCCCTGCTGCCAGAGCGCTACGCCGCCTTCGACCGGAGCGGGCGCGCCAAGAACGGCGGGCGGACGACGAGCCGCTGGCTGGTGGCTCACTTCCTCAAGAGGCCCGCGAGGGGCCAATCACAGAGGCCGCCCTCGGCCACCTTCTGGGTGGTGGGGTCGTGACCACCGTGAGTCTGTGGGTCTCTGTGTGGTGAGTCTATGGGTCTCTGTGTGATGAGTCAATGGGTCTCTGTGTGTGATGAGTCTGTGGGTCTCTGTGTGTGGTGAGTCTATGGGTCTCTGTGTGGTGAGTCTATGGGTCTCTGTGTGTGGTGAGTCTGTGGGTCTTTGTGTGGTGGTGAGTCTGTGGGTCTCTGTGTGTGGTGAGTCTGTGGGTCTCTGTGTGTGGTGAGTCTATGGGTATCTGTGTGGTGAGTCTGTGGGTCTCTGTGTGTGGTGAGTCTATGGGTCTCTGTGTGGTGAGTCTATGGGTCTCTGTGTGTGGTGAGTCTATTGGTCTCTGTGTGGTGAGTCTATGGGTCTCTTTGTGTGGTGAGTCTATGGGTCTCTGTGTGTGGTGAGTCTATGGGTCTCTGTGTGTGGTGAGTCTATGGGTCTCTGTGTGGTGAGTCTGTGGGTCTCTGTGTGGTGAGTCTATGGGTCTCTGTGTGTGGTGAGTCTGTGGGTCTCTGTGTGGTGAGTCTATGAGTCTCTGTGTGGTGAGTTTATGAGTCTCCGTCTGTTCTTGTTTGCGTTCAATAAAAGTCAACGAATTGGTTGGTAAAACGATGGTCAAGTGTCTCTTTGTATTGAATGTTGCGTTGTGGTTTTTGATGTTTGAAATGAAGGTTTAGCGTGGGAGAGGGGGGAGAAAAAAACATAGAGGGGGGAGAGGGGGGAGGGAGGTGGGAGAGGAGAGGGAGGAGAGGGAGGGGGGAGAGGGGGGAGGGAGAGGGAGGGGGGAGAGGAGAGGGAGGGGAGGGAGAGAAGATAAGGGGGAGAGGGGGGAGGGAGGGGGGGGAGGAGGCGCCTCGCCCCTCCCCCCCATGTCGGGTGACGTCACCCACTAATTATTAATGGCGGGGGGCTGGTCCATGTGGAGTGACATCACCTGCTCATGATTATTAATGGAGGGGCGGGTCCACGTGGAGGCTGTAACCTTTTCATTATTGAGAGGGGGGCTGGTCCATGTGGAGTGACGTCACGGGCATTAAGGACAGACATTCCTGGGTGATTAGAGGTGGCATGACTTACTCGACGAGCCATACCAACGTCGCTACGGATTGACGAGTCTGTGAATTCACAGGCGTGCAACGATCGGCAAAACGTTAACAGTTGAAGGTTTCGTTAGGCCAAGGACTTATCAAGCGCTGGCACATCTCGCAGATTGTCGCAACTCGTCAATCTTCGCGCGAACTCGCGAGGGACACGTCGCTTGTTTGCCGTTCGTACACGCCACGCTCCATTCACAAACGGGGGTTTTCGAATTAAAATCTTCGTTGGCGGCTTACAATGCGAACGTCTCTCCGACGTGAGAAAACCGGAACCGCTTTGCCGTGCTCGCCGTGTGGAGATGAGGCACCGCTAGACGAACGTGGAATTGCCGCCACGCTCCGTCTCATCGCCCCCGTCCGAACAGCTGAGATGCGTGACGGGGGTCAAGTTGTTCGGAGCGAGGAGAAGTCGAGGTTTCGTTTGGAGCTTGAGAGATTGGTGTTCCCGTCCTCCGTGCTTGAATACACAATTCAGTGCCCCCTCGGGCGCCTTCACAAGTTCCTGGGAGGTGCCCGTTCACACGCCACGCGCTTCACTTACCTCTCTCCGTTCCTCAGCAAGCCGCTCGCGTCTCGACGGGGGTAATCCAAGCGGGCTTTTGTAGAAGCGTAAAGTGTGAAGTTTTGAATATAGAATCGTGCAAATTATCGCGAGCATAAGCAACGCCGCCATTTGCAATGTGGGTCGGTAGGTGGGGATTTCCACGCTGCAGATGGTGGTCCAGAGTCTGCGTCGATTACGTGGAGGTGCTGTAGGCCAGGGGTTAACTCGCGTTACCCCTTAGTACTTTGATTTAAAGCTTTCGTGACTGCAGTGATTCATATTCTTAGCTCTTTCGGTAAAGTCACGTTGAAGGGAAACAATAAAATATATATAAAACAATAAAAATTCTCACGTTTCGACCATAACACAAACGGTCATCATCAGGTGTGTTATGGTGTTACGGTCGAAACGTCATGAGAATTTTTATTGCTTTATAATATCCGCAGTACATAAAATATAAAATGTACTAAGGGGTATATTCTGAGCTCTTTCGGTAAAGTTACGTTGAAGGGAAACAATAAAATAATAAAATATATATAAAACAATAAAAATTCTCACACCTGATGATGACCGTTTGTGTTATGGTCGAAACGTCGTGATAATTTTTATTTAACACGTAGGCTTTCGCGACCAATATTATTCATAACAAAGGTTTTTGGGTTAGGTCGACCTAACCCAAAAACCTTTATCATGAAGAATTTTTATTGTTTTATATATATTTTATTGTTTCCCTTCAACGTGACTTTACCGAAAGAGCTCAGAATAAACCCCTTAGTACATTTTATATTTTATGTACTGCGGATATTATTTACGAGTCAAATGTATCTTTTATTGTCATAGACTATAATAATACGTACTTTTCCCCTGTAAAATTTAAGTCAGCTGGGGGTCATATCAATCTGTCCACATGGAGTGCGAGTGGGGGGAGCTCAAGTCCATTGGTTCTCGATAACAATACAAACACGACTCCTTGTCAAAAAGGTGTCAGTTTTGTTGCCAGATAAAAGGGTAAAAAAACAATGATCATATTTTGCTCCTGGCAAATGAGGTTTCCAATGTTGTGTAAATGCTTCACCCCGAGCTCTCATACTCTGATGGTGGTGCATTGTCCTTGAGTTGTGTGCCTTTTGACGTCATCAGGTCCAACACCAATGTGAGACTGGGCTCTAAGGAAAGCTGTCTCGGGTGTGGACCAATCAATTTCAAGGACAGTGCCACATACATTATCAGAGTTGTTGTTTTGTGTTTGCGTTCCGACCGCAGGTATTGTGGTCAATGTAAACACGACTCCTTGTCAAAAAGGTGTCAGTTTTGTTGCCAGATAAAAGGGTAAAAAAACCAATTATCATATTTTTGCTCCTGGCAAAGGAGGCTCCAATGGTCTTATTGGTTCTACCTCCAGGCTGCCAAGTCACAGAGGATGTTGCCAATGCAGTGCCAACTCTGGATGCCAGAGGGTGTTGCAGTTCGCGGGGGCAAAACGTGTGCAGGGTGGATGAGTGGCAGGTGATGGACACGGGCACGAGAGCAGAGGGCCGAGATAGGAGAGCAGCAAGCTGCAGACGCTCACCGATGCAAGGCGACACGAGTATCAGAACCAACTATTTCATGCACGCCAACGACACGCTCACGTCACACTGAGGCTGATCGAGTGAACAAAAACTGTAAATTGGAGGCAGAAAAAGCAACGACACAAACGAGTAAGGTAAATGAAAGAAGACGAAAACTTTATTTTCGAATCAAATCGCGGTCCTCTACATTTCGAAAACGGATCGATTCACTGCGAAGAATGAATCGGGACTCAAAAATGTAGCCACTGTGTGCAACACAAGAGGATTTTTTAACATCCACAGGTTAGAGAAATCATCGGTAAATTAACACGTTATATCAGGACTAATGCTTCTTGTTTGACATAAGTGTCTTCTAGTGCTGCATAAATAATACTGTGTAGGAACCTGGTTATTACACCACCAGCCCACAGGGGATTATTGTTGTGTCAGTCCGTCGTGCATCCACAAATGGGAGGGGTGGGGCTGGGTGGGGAGGGGAGGGTGGGGAGGGGCTGGGTGGGGAGGGGCTGGGTGGGGAGGGGCTGGGTGGGTAGGGGATGGGTGGGGAGGGGAGGGTGGGGAGGGGAGGGTGGGGAGGGGCTGGGTGGGGAGGGGCTGGTCACCCCGTGGTGCCCTTATAAACTCAACGTTTCACCTACTCACCCTGGCTTGTGCCTGCCCTCACAGTCGTGCATATTGTGCTGAATACACCACGTGGTGCTGAATACACCACGTGGTGCTGAACACACCACGTGGTGGTGCCGCCGTTGTTGACCCTGGCCATTGACCGAGCAACCCAACACGTTCCTACTAGCTCCCTCCCTCCGCAGGAGAATGTTGTAACAGAGAGCGTCCAATGGCACTTGGAGCGTGACGAGACATTGCTCAGCGCGAGCCCGATGAGCTGTGTAGACGTGCCAGCCGCAATGCAATCTGCTGCAGCTGTGGACCAATTTGGTTGAACCACAACGATACATCACAAAGCTTCCAAATTGACTTACGGCCGGCGACTTGGCTGAGGCGAGTGAGACGTGGGAAACCGTGCGCGGCACTCGGCACGTGGGGGCGCAGTTAAAAGTGAACACGTGAATGACATTAACAAAACAACTTATTTGGTTCTTTCGGTAAAGTCACCACGTAGAATGAGATTAAAATAATAAATTGATAAAATAAAATAAAATTCTCACGACGTTTCGGCCACAACACGAGCGGCCTTCATCAGGTGAAGGGACGAGACTGTCTGGAGGACAGCGCTGGAGCGAACACAGCCAAGCTCAGACCGCGACCTTTAAGCTGTGTGAGAAGAAACAGAGCGCCTTGACAAAGGAATTAGCATTGGATGTGTATGCTTTGACTTTAACATAGCCATTTCTGTGACCAGTCACAAGCTAATCACTCAGCTATTTCAATCCTAAATTCAATGCTAATTCCTTTGTCAAGGCGCTCTGTTTCTTCTCACACAGCTTAAAGGTCGCGGTCTGAGCTTGGCTGTGTTCGCTCCAGCGCTGTCCTCCAGACAGTCTCGTCCCTTCACCTGATGAAGGCCGCTTGTGTCGTGGCCAAAACGTCGTGAGAATTTTATTGTTATTTTATTTTATCAATTTATTATTTTATTCTCATTCTACGTGGTGACTTTACCGAAATAACCAAAGAAGATGAATCCTTGCAGTCACGAAAGCTTTAAGTCGAAAATTAACAAAACAACTGGCACAGACGCGGCACACACCAACTACAACAACGACAACAACAAAACAATCGGCATTCACACCTGTGCATTCCCCCAGTTCGGCGTGGACCGGGGGGGTATCACCGAGGGCAACGCCGAGTGGACCGCCCGTGTCAGAGGAGGCGTGGAGGCGGCGGCGGCGGCGTCGGCGGCGGCGCCCTCCGGGCGAAAGGTTTCCCTGGAGAAACGGCCGCCGGGCCGAACTCGAAGCTGCAACGAGGAGAACGATAAAACCCACCAATCGCTGTGAGAATTTCGATTTAAAGCTTTCGTGACTGCAAGGATTCATCTTCTTTGGTTCTTTCGGTAAAGTCACCATGTAGAATGATAATAAAATAATAAAATAAAACAATAACATTCTCGCGACGTTTCAGCCACAACACAAGTGGCCTTCTTCAGGTGAAGGGAACAGACCTGACAAAGCCTCAACTTTAGCACCACGGATAGCAACGAGCTATGAACTCGTCCGTCTGAACGGGGCTCGTAGCTATCCATGGTGCTGAAGTTGAGGCTCTGTCGTCCCGACAGGTCCGTTCCTTTCACATGAAGAAGGCCACTTGTGTTGTGGCCGAAACGTCGTGAGAATTTTATTGTGTTATTTTATTTTATTAATTTATTATTTTATTCTCATTCTACGAGGTGACTTTACCAAAAGAACCAAAGAAGACGCTGTGAGAGCCGCGAGGCTCGCGATACTTTTGGTGGCCTTGTTTTAAGATAGATTTTTGACTTTCTGCCGGGGTGACGATCTCTGAATTAATTTAAGACCAGCTGCATTTGAAAAAACGCGAATACGTCGCGATCGGCCGTGTTCTAAATGGTCTCCCCTCCCACGGCTAACCGATCCTTCATAATCCTGCAATGCCAGAACTGCGCTCCTGCGCATGAGATCATCTCCATCTGGCTCCACGGTCACTGCTAAAGGGGAGCGTTTTCTCCTTTGGGTGCCATTCCATCAATCAAGTCTTGTGCGAATGCTATCATCCTACGTCATCCTGGCCAAGAGCCCCTCTTGCTTTGAAGTCAACAAGATGCCACTTTATTTATCCCAACAGCTTCATCTTGACCCGCGCTGGTTCCGTCAACCCAACCGAGAACGGCTCAAAGCTCGGTGGGAGGGGGTCACCTCCGCTCGTCGCCGCGACCTCTCACCCCGGTGATGAAGGCCGCTTGTGTTATGGCCGAAACGTCGTGAGAATTTTTATTGTGTTATTTTATTTTATCAATGTATTATTTTACCGAAAGAACCAAAGAAGATGAATCCATGCAGTCACGAAAGCTTTAAATCGAAATTTAACCGCCTCTACGGGGAGGGATTCCACACAACCTTAAGATCATTCAACAGATTCCGGGATAAGGAGGCTCAACTAATCGAGTCTCTCACCTTTCTGAAGAGATGCCGCGACTCTAAGAGCTTAAAGGTCGCGATCTGAGCGTGGCTGTGTTCGCTCCAGCGCTGTCCTCCAGACAGTCTCGTCCCTTCACCTGATGAAGGCCGCTTGTGTTGTGGCCGAAACGTCGTGAGAATTTTTATTGTGTTATTTTATTTTATCAATTTATAATTTTATTCTCATTCTACGTGGTGGTGACTTTACCGAAAGAACCAAAGAAGATGAATCCTCGCAGTCACGAAAGCTTCAAATCGAAACTCTCACCCCGGGTCGAGCTCCCCGGGCGTGCGGCCATCGGGGCCGCGGCACGCCGGCCGGAGCGCGACGAGCCGCTGGTTCACGAGCGCCGGGGGGGTCGACGCCCCCGGCGACGTCGGTCAGCCGATCCGGGTCGCCGGTCGTGTCGTAGGCTCGGACAAACTCCTGTGGGGAGGGGGGGGGGGGGCGGGCAGCGAGGAGGTGCAGACAAATATTCTTCGGGTCTTTCGGTAAAGTTGACGCTGGTAGAACGATAAAATGATAACATAAATTAAATGAACAAAAAAAATATGATAATTGGTTTTTTACCCTTTTATCTGGCAACAAAACTGACACCTTTTTTTACGAGGAATCATGTTTACATTGACCACAATACCTACGGTCGGAACGCAAGATAAAAGGTGTTGTATATGAGCCTTTTCCAAAATTGATATTAACAATAATATTTGCGATATATATATTTTTTTAACAAACAAACAAAAATAATCAATAAAACCTGTAAGCCAGGCACACGAAAAACCAGATGTCGATCATAAACAGACCATTAAAAAATAAAGGAATAATAAAACTCTCGAGGCGAGTATGTTAGCAGCTATCTGCGAAGATCTCCAGATGAACAAGAGTTTGATGTGCCCTAAGGGAGGTCACGCAGAGGGAAGCCCTCTGCAAGCCAGAAACGAGGACGCCCACGGGTTAAACCATATATATTTTTTTCCTTTGTCATTAAAACAACGGTTCAAATTTAAAATGCAATAACAAGAATATGCTAAAGTTAGCGGTCCTCGCGCTCACTCCAATCAAGACCAGGCCACCAGATACATCAGTGAATTATTATCCAATAATTAATTCGCTATCAAATGATTTTCCCCTTGAATACTTTTACTGTTAAAACAAAGCTTGGAGACAAAATACCGAGTCACATCAAAGGTTATCGAGAAGGAATGAGGCGAACGGGCAAACTTACGAAAGAGTTTAAACAATATCCCAAGCAACCCCGACCACCTTTGTCTCTCTCACAGCACGGAGAAGCAGGAATTACACCTTATCACAAGGGGCCATCTGGAAAAGCCAGCCGGGTTTGATGAGGAGACACACCCCACCCCACACACGGCAACCAGGCAAACAAAGTTTTAAAGAAAATTGCAATATAACATTAATAATGTGTTAGCCTTAAACGATATTCCATTATAGAACCTTACAGAACCAAGGGATATGGATTCCAACAATCTGGAAACGGACCTCTTAAACTCAGGATGAAAATTATTTTTCTTTCTAATAACTCCATCATATCAATGCGAACCTCGGTAACCCGAGAGGGGTGTCGGGAGGACGTAGTTACAAACACGAGTCTTGGCGAACATGGGACCAAATTGTATTTGAGAAATATAAAGTCCAAAGTATAAAGAGATAGGTACTCCCGACCACCTTTGTCTTTCCCGAAGAGCGCGAGAGAGGAATTTCACGCCAGGACAGACAGATCGTTATCGCAGGAGCCATCTGTACACACACACGAACTCACACACACAGACCCCGACCCCCCCCCCCCTTTTCCACTGCGCAGAGAGAATTGTCTTTTGAATATAACGGTCAGCCGCATTTTCAAAAGTCAGTGAAGTTAAGTCAAGAGTCAAGAGAGATCAGCGAGTCAAGACGTCCACAGGACGAGCAGTCGCATGGAGCGGCTGGCTCCAAGCCTCGCTGAGTAGCGAGGATCGCATGAGTCGCGATGTATCAACAAAAGTTAGTCATACAGCAGTGGAGGAAACCTGCTGTCAGCGAACCAGCACGGGCACGTTCGCGCACTTCAACAGAGAGAGCACGTGCGACTCAACTCACTCAGCAGAAGAAAAACTTGACCTGTCGCCCGCGAGCGCAGTGTCAGATACTACAGCAGCGGAAAGAGCGCGCACCGGCGCAGCTCATCCAGCAGTAGAGGAAACTGCTATCAGCGAATCAGCACGGGCGCGTTCGCGCATCTTCAAGGAGAAAGAGCGCGGCCAGCAACGCCAAGCAAGAGCGTGCAGCAGCTCAGCCAGCAGTGGAGAGAAACTGCTATCAGCGAACCAGCACGGGCGCGTTCGCGCATCTTCAAGGAGAGGGAGCGCGCGCCACCAGCGTGCCATCAGCACCAGCACCAGCGCGTGCCAACAGCGCGCCACCAGCGTGCCACCAGCACCAGCACCAGCGCGTGCCAACACCGTGCCACCAGCGTGCTACAGCGCGCAACTTCGCGTCACCAGGGCTGAGAGGGAAGCGGCCCCGCACTCAACACCCATCGGCGTGACGACGGCGAGCGTCGTGCTGACTCTTCCAGCCAGCGGTGGACAGAAACTGGCAGTTGTTCGTATGCCCCTCCCCCACACTCCCTCCTCACTCAATGAACGAACATCGCCGTGGTACTGTGCTGACGATTTCAAGCATAATAATTTCGCATATCAGAATGTGTTAAGGATTGGATACGAATCAAAGACCGAGTGCCGTGTTGTGTAATCATTCAAGAATACGAGTTTGCATATTATAAGGTTAAGGTTTTGATAGAATAGTTCGCTTGTTTTTAATCTCTCTCTCAACAACCGATCGATTGCGTTACGCGTCGGGAATTAACCACAGGTGCCGCTATCGAGGTGAAACAACGCAATCGTGATGGTATCATGTTAACGCTGTGTTGAAATTCCAACATCCCGAGATTGAGTTTTCATATTATCCAAAAATTTAAGTTAGCTAGAAAATAAAATTGATCAAAGCAGAAGGTTTGTGTGTGATTCTTCCTGAAATTCTGCATAATATTGTTCTGTGTATGAGATCTGAATCCTGGGGACCTATCATAAGCACACTATCACCACACATAATCCATAACACACATAATTCATAATGTTCAATCGAGAGTAATCGTATCCTTATCGATAATACGGAATTAAAGAGCAGAGTCGAATCGACTCTCTCTCATTCACGCTCACAATGCCTGCGTCACTGCATACGATTAATTGTGTTATTCCAATTCATAACACAATCCTCGTCACCGAGGCTCGACCTGATAATCCATAACGACCTGCATTATCATAACCACGCCCACTCGCATAAATTAATACGATTATCTCTCGAATCAGCATAATTTATGCGCATAATTACACTGATTAACATAATTTTGGATAAATTATGCAAATCTCAAATTTCATTTATTTTCATTATTTTCATCAATTTTCATAACGCCTATATATACAACAAAGGGTAAAAAAAACAATTATCATATTTTGTTACTGGAAAATGAGGTTTCCAATGTTGTGTAAATGCTTACCCCGAGCTCTCATACTCTGATGGTGCATTGCCTTTGAGTTGTGCGCCTTTTGGCATCTTCTGGTCCAACACCATGTGAGACGAGGCTCTAAAGAAAGCTGTCTCGGGTGTGGACCAATCAATTTCAAGGACAGTGCCATATATATTATCAGAGTTGTTGTTTTGTGTTTGCGTTCCGACCGCAGGTATTGTGGTCAATGTAAACACGACTCCTTGTAAAAAAAGGTGTCAGTTTTGTTGCCAGATAAATGGGTAAATAAAACAATTATCATATTTTGTAACTGGCAAATGAGGTTTCCAACGGTGTAAAAAAATATATCGCGACATTTCGATCGCAACGCGAGCAAGCAAATCGTCGTCAGGAGAATAGGAGTGGGGGGAATCTGCCGTGCCGCTGTGCTTGGGGATTGCTGCGTTGCATTAAGCGGCGAGCTCAAAATCATTCGCCCACGAAAGCCTCTTTCTTCTTCATGTACGTCTCTGTGCTTGGGAAGTCGGTGGCAATATCCCAGCCGTGCCCATGTGGCGTTCCACGCCATCGTCAAATACCACACACACACCATTCAACTTCCACGTCAACTGCCTCAGACGCAAGCATCGCGTTGTTGTTTATTAAAGTAGGTTCCGCTTACAACATTGGGCCATATTGTTAGCTCTTTCGGTAAAGTCACGTCGAAGGGAAACAATAAAATAATAAAATATATATAAAACAATATTTTATTGTTATTATTGATGGAACCAGTGCAGATCAAGATGTTTATTGTTTCCCTTCAACGTGACTTTACCAAAAGAGCTAAGAATATGAATTACTGCAGTCACGAAAGCTTTAAATCAAAATTCAACATTGGGCCAATTGAGATGATTTTTTTTTTCACTTGAAAGGAAACCGCAATGCCCGGAGAAAGCCCCGACACACAAGGGGAGAATCCTTAATCGCTAAACTTGTTAACCTACTTGCTGTACCGCCTCCAAATGGCACATCGCTTTCCATGTGGTGCACTAGAAACTCGGAGCAGAATTTCTTTAATACAATATTTTAATGTATTCAGTTGGCGATCTACAATAAAAAAAAATTACTCTTAAAAACATGTTATGTTAATTGCACTGTTAAAAATAGTTGTCGTAAATTCCCCCATTCGAACCAGCACTGAGCAGCTCTCTGTCTCGGTAAACAATGGAGGTGGAATAATTTAATAACGTAGTTTTAATGTCATCAGGCCTGGAAGGGACGATGTTCTAAATAAATGTACAACCTTCTCATTGCGAGTCAAGAGCGAAAAACCGCAGCGATACCCAAAAGATCACTGCGCCAGGATCTGTGGCTTTCTCCATTTGCCAACACCAGACAGATCACACTGCCCTTAGACAAAGCGTGAGGTTGCCTTGTTACGCCTCTTGCGCAGTGTGTACGCGCCTATGTGGGGTAGCTGCTGGCGCAGCGGGTTATTGCACTCTGCCACGAACCCGGCGACCCGAGTTCAATTCCCACTCGGGAGCAAAAAACCTTGGCGGATATCCGACGAGGTCTTGAAGTCGACTCAGCCTCAAAGAAGTGCCCGCTACAATGTGTTAACATCACCACTTGGGGTGACATTGAAGGAGGCCCGGGCGTGTCGCTGGCCCACCCACCCACGTGCCATGCCGGCCTTCATTAGGCGGTCGCGAGCACCGCTTGCCCCAAACGTCTATTGTGGCTATAAGGGGGATCTCAGTCTTGCATATGTGCCAATGCCTGCCTCCGTTGGGATGGGGGTGGGTGGGGGGTGGTGGTGCGTTTCATCACCTCCGTGTCGGCGAACTCGCAGTACTGCAGGTTGGCGGAATGGGAGAGGGTGCGCACGCACGCGCACGTGTCGCCGGTCGAGTCCTCGCGCACGCAGTCTGGGAAGCGGTGCTGGGAATGGAACCGTGCAACATTACCGCGAGACGAACGCCTGCGACTGGCAAAATAGTGCAAAATACGTCTCCCCCTGCCTCGTAGCCTCACATCCATTCATTCTCTAAAGGGAGGTCTGATGACCAAATAGTTGAAGGTTAAGAGGTACGGCACCTTATAATGTTACTTCCTCGTGCTAGACCTCGCGGCTGTCGCGCGGCGAGCACGTGGTGCGCGTTCATTTTCACTGAATCGGCAAATCATTCAATCAATTAATTATTAAACCACGTTTACAAAAATGTATATTGATCGCCTTCAAAATGACACCCCGCATGAATTTAATCATTTTTAAGTTGTCCAATTTGTGAAACTGCCCACCACAACACTGCCTCGCGTTTGCCGTGACTAGACAAGGCAACATTTTTTTCACAAGTAAATACAACGTCATGGGCATGAGCCCTGAAACGTACAGCGTGTGGCGGGAGAAAGAAAATCTCACGAGGGACGCAACAACAAAAATATCGCACCACTCACTTTGGCCTCGCCTCCCCTCTCGTCCTGTGCACCTTTCTCTCTTCTCGTCCCGCCGCCGCCGCCGCCGGATACTTCGTCATGGAACTGCGCGGCGGGGTTGTCAAGGCCCGGACGGTCGCGCTCCGAGGGCAACAGAAGCGGCTCGGAGTCACCGGCATCGGAGGGGCGCACGGCGTGCCGCCGGATTGCGTCTGCGGGGTCCGCCTGCTTTCTCCTGGACTTGAACCCGCACGGGCGGTTTCTCCTCGCCTGCCGCCGGACTCTCGGCCTCCGCTCAAGCGGGCCGCCGTCTCCGTTCGGCCCCGCCGGTTTGGCACGACCGAACGGCTTCGCCATCGACCGCATCTCGCCACCCTGCACTGGCAGAAGCTCGGTTGACTCCGAGTCCGCCGGTGACGTCACGGGAGCTTTCGGAGGGCCCTGAGGTCTCACGGGTGCCTTGCGGACGCTGCCGTTTATCTTCTCGAGAAGTTTGGGCTCCGATTTGTTTACCTGCGGCCTCTCCATAACGGGTTTGGGTTTCGGAGGAGGGAGCGACTTCTTGCGTGTCCTCTCGATGTCTTGGCTCGTTATGTTGGCACACGAGAGTGGATTCATATTCCCCTTGGATTTTACACGGGGCGTGGTGCTTGGAATAAGCTGAGCTTCATCGCTCGTTGTGCCGTACCGAGGCTGGCCCTCGTCATCGTCGCTCTCAGGTGGCGACGTCAATGACGGCAATGACGCCTGCCGCGGCGTTTCGTTGCGCGATTCCAAAGTGCGGCCACTCTTGTAGTCGTCTTCAACCACAGCCTTCGTCTCCAAAACTTTGGTGAAAAACGTCTTCAGATATTCCTTCTGCCGGTGAAAATGCGGCTGTGCGGGTGCGGCAATGGACTCGGCTCCGATCTCATTCGCAATACGGCTGCCCTCGGGGAAAAGTTCTCTTGCCAGCGCATTTTCCAGAAACTCTGCGGAGCTGTCAGTGATGGCCACGAGCAGAACCGGAATGGCCTCTGTTACGTCGGAGAGGAATGCTCGAAGCATTGCAAAGGAAGCTTTTCTTTTGGCAGAATACACCAAAACGTAGCCATGGGTGAGCTCTTCCCGCTTCAGCATTGCTGCGTGGTAAGAGATGACGGTAACCTTGATCCTTCTGCTCTGCATTCCCACAAACATTTCTAGATTCATGCAGTCGTTGCCAGCAGGATGCCCACTGCTGCAGAATTCCAGAAAGGGCGTTAGGACTGTGCCAATGTCGAAAGGGTCTCCACACATCAGACACATGGTGATGTTCACGTCGGGCGCGCCAGACTCTGGGCTGCTGAATGGGTCGGGCAGAAGGGTCGTGTTCTGGCAAGCATTCACAATCTGACTCAGGGCACGTTTGATCTGTGTTTCATGGAATTGTTTTGGAGATGACATCTCAGAAGGGCAATCGATAAAAGAGACTTGTAGCTTGTCGGCCGCTTCCTGGGCTTGCTGCCGTAGCAAAGGCAGCTTTCTGTCTGTAACGTCCTTCTGATTTGCCAGCATCAAAGCAACAGGAATGCAGCTCGAGAGGCCATCCTTCTTTATGAAGGACGCACAAGAATTCACTCTTCCTAGGCTGTCCACGATGTAATTTAACGATTTCAATGAGTTGAAAGCACACAGACATCCGCTGGGCTGAGAAACGTTACTCTGCATGATGTTTGCAAAGCCCGTCACATCTCCATCCATTGCTTTCAGTTCCAACTCATAAACCTTCCCATTCACCGTGAACTCATTTCCGGCCGATTGTTGTTTGATTTCGCTGCAAAGTTTGCTTGCGAGGCCATCTCTACCGAATATTATGACATCAAATGCATCCGCACTGTCAAAATTGATTAAAGATTCCGAACGTTTGCTTACCAATTTGGGAATAGCACTTGAGAGAAGCAGCGGAATTTGCAGGTCAGTGCACTTATCTTTGCTGAAGCAAGACTCCCAGGTTGGGTGACGAACAGAGAACACGTGTTTCAGGATCAGCGCATCTCTCAAGGCAGGCGCCCACTTGAGCGCCTCATGGCGACCGTCACGTTCCAGGTCCTGGTGAATCTCCGCTATCTCGTCGCGGTCAAACGCTTCGTTTCTGTCCACGCCGGCGAACGTTTCCGAGCGCTCGAGGAGCAGCTCCTGGTATTCGTCTTTCGCTTCATCCGTCATCTTGCCTCGGCACTCTCGGTAGATTGAAACGCGCCCTCGCCCGCACGGCGTCCGCGAGCCCTCCTCGTCAATGAGGAACGACCGTGCGTCATCCCACGGCCTCCCTGGCAACACCTCGCCAGAATTCTCCAACGTGTCGCGAAGGGCTCCCTTCATTTCCTCCTTCTTCCTCAGCACCTGCAATTTCCGCATGTGGGCTTGGAAATGCGAAGGGCCGAACTCTCGCAAAAACGCAACGGGGACACGCCCGTCGGCGACGGTGTTGACGCGACCGCTGTCGGTCCAAACCCCATCGGACAGCTCGACAAACCACAATCCAAACTCTGGTTTCTTCCGCAAGAGCAGCAAAGCCTCGTCCCAGCTGAGGGATTCAATGTCCGTGATGTCAGGGACCAATGAGTCAAAAGCGTCGGGCAGAGAGCTGATGCATTGTGCCACCTTTCCTTCGATATGTGCAGCCTTCAAACGCGTGATGTGTTCTCGAAAGTAACTTTCAGCCCTGTTAGCACCCAGCAAGTCCACAAGCTGGACATACTCCGGGCAGTCATCCAGTTGCTTGCCGGTCACCTGCCAGGTCACGCAGTAGTCTGTGACAATTTTTGTCAACCGAGAATTATAATCCTTAATGGCACTTTGGTGGTGTTCCTTGACTTGCTTGGCGGCCTTCTCAAATGGCACCAACTTTGGCTTTCCTTTCGGCTTGTCAATCATCTGCGCAAGGGTCAGAAATGCTGCCGACACATTCACATTGTCACTTGCTGACGTCTCGACTATCGGCAGGCGAACTTTTTTCCCAGAGGCAAACGCTCGAAGTTCCTTCAGGTGCTGCTCATCCAACACGTCACACTTCGTGGCAACCAACAAAATGGGCTTCTTTAATTTCACAAGTTGCGACACCAACTCCTCCAGAAACCTCAACTGATCTCGCAGCGTTCTCTGCGCGGAAACGCTGACATCGAAGCACGCCAAGAAGCCATCAATGTGCAGCTTACCGTCGGGCATTGGATACTGCTCAAAATCTTGCTCGACTCCCAGTTGGTCAGTGCAAATGTACATGAGCTTTTCGGCCGAGGCAAGCCTGGTGGCGGCCGCGCGTTTGACGTAATGCCGGGAGTCGGAGCTCCTGTGTGGCTGGAAAGTGGCGTCGTCAACAAATTCGGTTTGTTCGACGACGTTGAAGGCGTACTCTCGTCCCCCGTCAGCGGTGCGCGTTGCCCTGCCCCAGTAAAGGTAGTGGTCGTTATTCACGACCCGACCGCCGAAATCAACTTGGCTCAGTATCGAAGTGTGTTCCGTGTGATAGTCGTCTGCTCTTGGCCTTGAGAACCTGTTGCTGAGGCACGACTTGCCTACTCCACAGCTTCCCTTCTCCTTCTCGGTCCCGGAAAGACCGACGACACTGATATTGTAGGTCCGCGTTTCCTTGCTGCCTTGACATCGCCGCGCCGCGTGTGACATCGCACCGCTATTGCACGAGAACAAGGGCAGTTACGGTTCCGTGCGACACGTCGTGATGATTACTTTGGCTCTTTCGTTGCACTTGCAAAACAATATTTCCCCACGTGACTGGCGGTAATAGAAATTACTTGAACAAAAAAAATGTTCACTGACAACGAGGTCCTTTAAATGTTTATTTTTTTTTCCAGATGAGCAATTGTTTCTGAAATACACAAAAAAACACAGAGGACATTTAAAAAATTACAAAAAAATAACGTTCCACTTGCATTGAGAGCTTAGTTATTTAACGCGGTGAAATCAATGGAAAATAAACACGATTGTCACAATGATTATGTGACGGCAATGTTTAAAATACACCGATGATGTGCCGAGGTGAGCCCAGGAAAAATAAAACGTTGTTCTCAAACAAGCACAATGTAAAGCTGTGAGTACAGGCAGGGAGGTGTCTGATCGCCTCATACCGGCACCGATAAATTTCCAGTTGGGACATCACAGTTGACGTTCTGACGGTAGACGTCACTACAGACGTCAAACAAACCTTTAGCAGGATTACAATATTGTGATTTAAAGCTTTCGTGACTGCAGCAATTCATATTCTTAGCTATTTCGGTAAAGTCACATTGAAGGGGAACAATAAAATAACAAAATATATAAAACAATAAAAATTTTCACACCTGATGACGACCGTTTGTGTTATGGTCGAAACATCGTGATAATTTTTATTGTTTTGTATATATTTTATTATTTTATTGTTTCCCTTCAACGTGACTTTACCGAAAGAGCTAAGAATAAGGATCACAATGGTTTTGTAACGTGGAAAGGGGGAACTTGCACGTGAGGTAAATCGTACATCAGGATTTTAACAGAACTTTATTTTAAAATGCGCGCGCGTGTGCTAAGCCACGTGGCCTTCGTGCTAAGCCACGTGACCTTCGTGCTGAGCCACGTGACCTTCGTGCTAAGCCACGTGACCTTCGTGCTAAGCCACGTGACCTTCGTGCTAAGCCACGTGACCTTCGGTGGGCAGGGCTGCCTGGGAAATTAGCGGTGATGTTATTTGGGGTGGTACGGCACAAACGAACGCTCACCAAACAAAAAATATAACGAAATAAAATAAAACAAAAGGCCAAACATGTTTAGAACAAACCACCCCACCCCACCCTGCCTATCAGAGTTTCCCTGAAGAAGAAGAAACCGCTGTGGATACGTCTAAGAAGCTTGCGTTCTACACATCGGCACAAATGCTGGCGTTATGTGGCAAGGCCCCTATCGCTGTCTGTGGGCTGACTTGCGTGTCGCTCTCTGCGTTGTTGACAGACAAGGACCCCTTGCTCACGCACGGTCAAGTTAAACAAATTAAATACGTGTCCAATGCAAAACATTTGGTGGATTATGAGCCGGGAAATCGCCTTTTGGTCAAACCTAAAGCACGGTAGAACAATGGTCGCACGATCAACGTCCTCATTGAGAAAAAAACACGAGTCAAAATGTATCACTTTAAAACAAGCTGCAGTAGACACAACACGCAGCAGTAGACACAACACGCAGCAGCAGTAGTAGTAGCAGTAGACACAACACGCAGCAGCAGACACAACACGTAGCAGTAGCAGCAGCAGTAGACACAACACGCAGTAGTAGCAGCAGTAGTAGTAGCAGTAGACACAACACGCAGCAGTAGACACAACACGCAGCAGTAGCAGTAGACACAACACGCAGCAGCAGTAGACACAACACGCAGCAGTAGGCACAACACGCAGCAGTAGACACAACACGTAGCAGTAGACACAACACGCAGCAGTAGTAGACACAACACGCAGCAGTAGACACAACACGCAGCAGTAGACACAACACGCAGTAGCAGTAGACACAACACGCAGCAGTAGACACAACACGTAGCAGTAGACACAACATGTAGCAGCAGTAGACACAACACGCAGCAGTAGACACAACACGTAGCAGTAGACACAACACGCAGCAGTAGACACAACACGCAGTAGCAGTAGACACAACACGTAGCAGTAGACACAACACGCAGTAGCAGTAGACACAACACGTAGCAGTAGACACAACACGCAGTAGCAGTAGACACAACACGCAGCAGTAGACTCAACACGCAGCAGTAGACACAACACGCAGCAGTAGACACAACACGCAGTAGCAGTAGACACAACACGCAGCAGTAGACACAACACGTAGCAGTAGACACAACACGTAGCAGTAGACACAACACGCAGCAGTAGACTCAACACGCAGCAGTAGACACAACACGCAGCAGTAGACACAACACGCAGTAGCAGTAGACACAACACGCAGCAGTAGACACAACACATAGCAGTAGACACAACACGCAGCAGTAGACACAACACGTAGCAGTAGACACAACACGCAGCAGTAGACTCAACACGCAGCAGTAGACACAACACGCAGCAGTAGACACAACACGCAGTAGCAGTAGACACAACACGCAGTAGCAGTAGACACAACACGTAGCAGTAGACACAACACGCAGTAGCAGTAGACACAACACGCAGCAGTAGACACAACACGCAGCAGTAGACACAACACGCAGCAGTAGACACAACACGTAGCAGTAGACACAACATGTAGCAGCAGTAGACACAACACGCAGCAGTAGACTCAACACGCAGCAGTAGACACAACACGCAGCAGTAGACACAACACGTAGCAGGAGACACAACACGCAGTAGCAGTAGACACAACACGCAGCAGTAGACACAACACGTAGCAGTAGACACAACACGCAGCAGCAGCAGTAGACACAACACGCAGCAGTAGACACAACACGCAGTAGCAGTAGACACAACACGTAGCAGTAGACACAACACGCAGTAGCAGTAGACACAACACGCAGCAGTAGACACAACACGCAGCAGTAGACACAACACGCAGTAGCAGTAGACACAACACGCAGCAGTAGACACAACACGTAGCAGTAGACACAACACATAGCAGTAGACACAACACGCAGCAGTAGACTCAACACGCAGTAGCAGTAGACACAAAACGCAGCAGTAGACACAACACGCAGTAGCAGTAGACACAACACGCAGCAGTAGACACAACACGCAGCAGTAGACACAACACGCAGCAGTAGACACAACACGTAGCAGTAGACACAACATGTAGCAGCAGTAGACACAACACGTGGCAGTAGACTCAACACGCAGCAGTAGACACAACACGCAGCAGTAGACACAACACATAGCAGTAGGCTCAACACGCAGCAGTAGACACAACAAGCAGCAGTAGACACAACAAGCAGCAGTAGACACAACACGCAGCAGTAGACACAACAAGCAGCAGTAGACACAACACGTAGCAGTAGACACAACACACAGCAGTAGACTCAACACGCAGCAGTAGACACAACACGCAGCAGTAGACACAACACGCAGCAGCAGCAGTAGACACAACACGCAGCAGTAGACACAACACGTAGCAGCAGTAGACACAACACGTAGCAGTAGACACAACACGTAGCAGCAGCAGCAGTAGACTCAACACGCAGCAGTAGCAGCAGTAGACTCAACACGCAGCAGTAGCAGTAGACACAACACGCAGCAGTAGACACAACACGCAGCAGTAGACACAACACGCAGCAGTAGACACAGCACGCAGCAGTAGTAGACACAACACGCAGCAGTAGACACAACACGCAGCAGTAGACACAGCACGTAGCAGTAGACACAACACGCATCAGCAGTAGACACAACACGCAGCAGCAGCAGTAGACACAACACGCAGCAGTAGCAGCAGTAGACACAACACGCAGCAGTAGACACAACACGCAGCAGTAGACACAACACGCAGCAGTAGACACAACACGCAGCAGTAGCAGCAGTAGACACAACACGCAGCAGTAGACACAACACGCAGCAGTAGACACAACACGCAGCAGCAGTAGACACAACACGCAGCAGCAGCAGTAGACACAACACGCAGCAGTAGCAGCAGTAGTAGTAGCAGTAGACAACACGCAGCAGTAGCAGCAGTAGACACAACACGCAGCAGTAGACACAACACGCAGCAGCAGTAGACACAACACGCAGCAGCAGTAGACACAACACGCAGCAGTAGCAGCAGCAGTAGACACAACACGCAGCAGTAGACACAACACGCAATAGCAGTAGACACAACACGCAGTAGCAGCAGTAGACTCAACACGCAGCAGCTGGAGCAGGAGGAGGAGGAGCAGCAGGAGGAGCAGCAGGAGGAGCAGGAGCAGCAGGAGCAGGAGCAGCAGGAGGAGGTCACCTCAGGTGAATGTTTGACCACGAGGCTGCTGCTGCTGTCTGTGAGGCGCGCGGTCACCGCCGCTAGGCCGAGATTTCTTCGCGCTGCACTTCCGGGTTGGCCCCGTTGGATCCGCCCACGACGGGCGCCGCGATTGGTCAGAATTCCCGACCCTCTCGTCACCGTGGTGACGTAAACCCGAGTCACGGATTGGTCAGAATTCCCGACCCCCTCGTCACCGTGGTGACGCGGCCCGAGTCACGTGGTTAAGGTTCATGAACTCTGCCGTTAGTGACGTTGATGAATTTTGTGGTTCCACCTTCAAGATATTTACATCACACTTTGTGTTTATTTGTTTAAATGTCCTCCCTGGCGGTGCAAATAATCAGAAAAACTATTATTTAGTTGTATGTTTTGTAAATTTCGTCCAATTATCGTGTTCAATTATTCATTTTTCACCTCTATTAATAAGGAGACACACAGTGTACACACATACAGTGTACACACACAGTGTACACACACAGTACACACAGTGTACACACACACAGTGTACACACACACAGTGTACACACACACAGTACACACACAGTATACACACAGTGTACACACACACACAGTACACACAGTGTACACACACAGTGTACACACACACAGTGTACACACACAGTACACACACAGTATACACACAGTGTACACACACACACACACAGTGTACACACACACAGTGTACACACACAGTACACACACAGTATACACACGCAGTGTGCACACACACAGTACACACAGTGTACACACACACAGTGTACACACACACACAGTACACACACACAGTGTACACACACAGTACACACACAGTATACACACGCAGTGTGCACACACACAGTACACACAGTGTACACACACACACAGTACACACACACAGTGTACACACACAGTACACACACAGTATACACACAGTATACACAGTGTACACACACACACAGTACACACAGTGTACACACACACAGTGTACACACACAGTGTACACACACACAGTATACACACAAGGTGTACACACACAGTATACACACAGTACACACACAGTAGACACACAGTGTACACACACACAGTACACACACACAGTGTACACACACAGTATACACACAGTGTACACACACACACAGTGTACACACACACAGTATACACACAGTGTACACACACACAGTGTACACTCACACAGTGTACACACACAGTACACACACACAGTGTACACACACACAGTACACACACACAGTATACACACAGTATACACACACAGTGTACACACACACAGTATACACACAGTGTACACACACAGTACACACACACAGTGTACACACACACAGTATACACACACAGGGTACACACATAGTGTACACACACACAGTACACACACAGTGTACACACACACACAGTGTACACACACACAGTATACACAGTGTACACACACACAGTGTATACACAGTGACACAGTCTACACACACACAGTGACACACACAGTGTACACACAGTGACACAGTGTACACACACAGTGTAGATACACAGTGTACACACACACACAGTGATACACACAGTGACACAGTGACACAACAACAACCGCCATTCGCCACTAAGTGGCGGTGAAGTCACCACGACGCTTGTGCCAGGCACAGTGACACACAGTGACACACACAGTGACACAGTGACACACACAGTGACACACACAGCGACACACAGTGACAGTGTATACACACAGTGTACACACAGTGTATACAAACAGTGTACACACACAGTGTACACACACACAGTGTACACACACAGTGTGCACACACAGTGTACGCAAACAGTGTACACACAGTGTATACACACAGTGTAGACACAGTGTACACACACAATGTACACACACACAGTGTACACACAATGTACACACACAATGTACACACACAGTGTACACACACAGTGTATACACATAGTGTACACACACACAGTGTACACACACAGTGTACAAACACAGTGTATACACACACACAGTGTACACACACACAGTGTACACACACACAGTGTATACACAATAATGTCCACGTTGTTGCTGAGCTCACACACCCAAGGGAGAGAGCAATGGAAAATTAATCTAAATCAACTTAAACTCCAACTCTGTGACGTCACCACTCTGCATTACCTCATCGGCGTGAAACGCCAGGGGGAGGTGTACCTCGCTAGTGACGTCATGTCACCACAGTATTCACCCCTCCCCCGTCCACAATGCTTTTGAGCGTGACGTCACCTCCGCTTGGGTCACTGCCGATATCGTTCCAGTGCCAATCCTTATTTGGGCAAAGCTACGCCCAGTGACTGGTGGCTCATTAACATAATGTTTTCGTTAAAGCCGTCGCGAGTTTATAGCGACGGGTTCAGCGCCCACGCCCCCATCCCTCGACATATGGGCCGGTCTCATTAACATAATTTATTCAGTTAGAGAGCCGCTCGTGGGAGGGAAGTGACGTCAAACTACTTCCTGCTGTCGCGAGGTAACAGGAAGCTGCCGTGTGCGCGCTTGCACTGAAATCCGAGGTGAGAAATTCTCATCGTTGTGGTGGTGGTTGTTGTTGTTTACCAAGGTAGAGCCTCGCTCTCTCTCGTAGGGATGTCAGTTGAGTAGCAGCGAGCATGGGAATCGATGTCCAGGTTGGAACTTTACAACGCGGGGCCTAGCCACGCGGGGCCTTGCCTCCTGCCCTCGCCTGATTGCATTCACTTTAATTATCTCGCTTAAGTTTAATTTGTCTTCACCCGGCTCGCCACTTTGTAACTTTGTTTTATTGTAAATATTCACGCAGTTTTTATTTTCTTTTGTTAGCAGGCCAAGCCCGCTTGGGCTGCTATACCGCTCTTGTTATCAGAAGCGACCTGCCCACAACAACACAAGGTGAGGCTTTGTCAACGTGTGTGAATGTTTTGACTTAAAACTTTGGTGACTGTAGGAATTAATATTCTTGGTTCTTTCGGTAAAGTCACATAGATAGAAAATTAAATAAAAATAACAGATATATTTTTTTACAATGAAGCAAAAAACCCCACAACGTTTCTATGGCAACATTAATGTTGAAGATGCGAGGGCTTACAGGAATATTTATGACATTTGCCCTCTCATTGCGTGCCATGACAGTGCTGTTTGCACAGTCACACATAGTCACTGTAAGATGTTTTTCTTGGTCGTGTTTTTGTTTTGTTGCTTGTTGTGGTTGCACCCGATTCAAGAGCCGAATGGCTCACGGGACTATAACCAAAATAAATCAAACTGAAAATCAAAAAACTGAAACCGCGTGATGAATTTGGGAAAGTTTTTCACTGCATCTCCAAATATATATAAAAGGCAAAGTTGTGATTGTGTGTGTTGTCTGTTCAAAATGTTTAGCGTACTTCCCGACATGCAACAAGCTGGAAATTTGCCATGTGGGTACTTTCCAGACTGTACACCATACAAACATTATACAAATACACTTTTAGTTTATTTTTGGGGGGTAGAGGGGAGCTCAATAATGTATAGAGTTTTTTGCACGGCAAGTGAGCTGTGACGTCAAATCTGTCACGTGACCCTCGCATGTGGAAGCGTAACTCACTGTAGTGTAGCGGTTAGCGTTGTCTGTGTGTGTCTGTGTGTGTGTTTGTGTGTCTGTGTGTGTCTGTGTGTGTGTCTGTGTGTGTATCTGTGTGTGTGTATCTGTGTGTGTGTCTGTGTGTGTGTCTGTGTGTGTCTATGTGTGTCTTTGTGTCTGTGTGTGTGTGGAAGCGAAACGCATTGTAGTGTAGCGGTTAGCGCTACGCTGCGCTACGAACCCGGCGACCCGAGTTCGATTCCCGCTCACGGCCACCACCGGTGATAATTGTTTGAACCGGTCCTGGGCCTCCCCTAGGTCGACTCAGCCTCAAACGAGTAACTGCTGTGGTGTGAACATCGCCACTGGGGAGACAAAGGCGGCCGGACGTGGTGGATCCAAGTCCCGGGCGAAGCCGGGTAGTACAGCTAGTCGTGAATACATGAATGAATATAGACGTGTAAGTCACGTGTGACTGTATATATTCATTCCTCCATGGCTCGATACTGACGTGTAGATGGTGTGGATATTCTTATTTTTTGTCTGCAGCTGAGACTGGTCTAATGGAGCAAAGGCAGTCAGCACAGCAGCTCTGTACGACAAGTCAACAATGCGACCAGCGTGCATACAGCATGGATCAGCCTGGAAATTTGACACAGCACCAGAGAACTCGCACAGGAGAGAAACCCTTCAAGTGCACTGTGTGTGGGAAGACATTTTCAGGTTCATTTGCTCTTAAAACACACCAGAGAACACACGCGGGAGAGAAACCCTTCAAGTGCAGTGTGTGTGGGAAGGCATTTTCAGATTCATCTCATCTTCAAAGACACCAGAGAACACACACGGGAGAGAAACCCTTTAAATGCACTGTGTGTGGGAAGACATTTTCAGATTCATCTACTCTTAAAACACACCAGAGAACACACACAGGAGAGAAACCCTTCAGGTGCAGTGTGTGTGGGAAGACATTTTCAGATTCATCTACTCTTAAAACACACCAGAGAACACACACGGGAGAGAAACCCTTCAGGTGCAGTGTGTGTGGGAAGACATTTTCAGATTCATCTACTCTTAAAACACACCAGAGAACACACGGGAGACAAACCCTTCAGGTGCAGTGTGTGTGGGAAGACATTTTCAGATTCATCTACTCTTAAAACACACCAGAGAACACACACGGGAGAGAAACCCTTCAGGTGCAGTGTGTGTGGGAAGACATTTTCAGATTCATCTACTCTTAAAACACACCAGAGAAGACACACAGGAGACAAACCCTTCAAGTGCAGTGTGTGTGGAAAGGCATTTTCAGATTCATCTCATCTTCAAAGACACCAGAGAACACACACGGGAGAGAAACCCTTCAAGTGTACTGTGTTTGGAAAGGCATTTTCAGTTTCATCTACTCTTAAAAAAACACCAGAGAACACACACAGGAGAGAAACCCTTCAAGTGCACTGTGTGTGGGAAGGCATTTGCACAGTCATCTGCTCTTAAAAATCACCAGAGAACACACACGGGAGAGAAACCCTTCAAGTGCAGTGTGTGTGGGAAGACATTTTCAGATTCATCTGCTCTTAAAACACACCAGAGAACACACACAGGAGAGAAACCCTTCAAGTGCACTGTATGTGGGAAGGCATTTGTACAGTCATTTACTCTTAAAATACACCAGAGAACACACACGGGAGAGAAACCCTTCAGGTGCAGTGTGTGTGGGAAGACATTTTCAGATTCATCAACTCTTAAAAAACACCAGAGAACACACACGGGAGAGAAACCCTTCAGGTGCAGTGCGTGTGGGAAGGCATTTTCACAGTCATCAAATCTTCAAGTACACCAGAGAACACAAAAGCATCAGAAGATCCACAAGGAGCGGAGTCAGAGTCTTAAATCAGCTTGTGAAAGTCAAAGTGCCGCAATGAGCCCATCCCTCATGAAACACGAACCGGAAGAAAATCCCAGCTTGGACACTTTTAAAGGTATCGAGGTGAAATGTGAAGAGGTGATGGTGAAATGTGAAGAAGTGATGGTGAAGAGGGAAGAAGTGATGGTGAAGAGCGAAGAAGCGATGGTGAAGAGGGAAGAAGTGAAGGTGAAATGTGAAGATGAAGATTAAACTCCAAAATGGGACCTTCACATCGATGGAGGCAACGTAAAGCAGGAGGAGAATTCTGCCTGTGAGGCAGAGCGAGGCAACTCCCAGCAGTTTGTGGAAGTGGAGGTGTGGGTGGACTTCCTCCGAGACAATACAAAGTCAATTGGAGACCCGGTAGATGTGTAAGCTTGAGATGATGTCGCTCCAATAGATGCACCTTTGTCATAGGCCTTTAATGACAAGAACGTGATGTTGAACACTCAGCTCCTAGGTTCAACCTGCAGAGTAAGGGTGGCCAGTGTTTGTGGACCTGTGGGTTGGGTAGATCTCTAACCAGGAGCGAGAGACAAGCCCCCAAGCATTCACTATGTTATGATAATTGCTTTTACATGGTGCTTGCTTTATCGCCTCGGCAACTCGGAGTTTTGTGTCGTACCACGTCTGAAACACTCGAAGAGCATCCCCAAGTAGCAGCTGCCCCTGTGTGGCACAAGGTGGTGGCCCTGCACCAGCCTGCATGTGGACAAGAGCCTGTCAGTAGGGGGTGATGATTGATGCGTCATCTCAGTTGTGTAGTTTGTAGGCAATCTTGATTCGAAGCTTTCGTGACTGCAGGATTCCACACTCTTGAGTTCTTTCGGTAAAGTCACCACGTGGGTAGAAACATAACAGGTCACGGCGTTTAGATCACAACACAAGCAATCGTCATCAGGTGGGACAACCACAGCAAGAGAAACTGCTGAAGTAGTAGGCGTCTACTCCAGCAGTTTCTTCTTCTTGCTGCTGTGCTTGTCCCACCTGATGACGATTGCTTGTGTTGCCATCGAAGTGCCGTGATCTATTATTTGTAGCGTAATGTTTAGAATTTGATACATTTTGACCCAGACGCCAGCATGCAACGGCCTACTCGTTTTGAATGACGCAACAATAGTACGTTGTACATACACTGTTAAGCAGACGGTGCGTATTTGTAAAATAACTTCTTGTTAATACGATGTAACGTGATGCAGTC
Organism: Petromyzon marinus; assembly: GCF_048934315.1. Taxonomy (NCBI): domain Eukaryota; kingdom Metazoa; phylum Chordata; class Hyperoartia; order Petromyzontiformes; family Petromyzontidae; genus Petromyzon; species Petromyzon marinus. The sequence goes on along the minus strand of NW_027422939.1, from coordinate 1,819,637 downwards.
AATTTCGCTGCAGTAATTCAATGTTAATATGCCCGTCAATAAGTTAGAATGAATACTTGTCTTATTGTGCGCATACATGTAATATTTTGTCTGAGGGTCACACATTGATTAAGTGATGTTAGGACAAAGTGTGTGTGTGTTTGTTTGAAAGTAACCTGTACAGAGAACTCAGGTGAGACCCGTTGTTCTTGTGATACAGGTCAAAGGGTATTTTTGTGTTTCCCGAAGCGTCTGCCTCTGGAGCAACTCATCATCTTTGAAATAGTGAGCACGCTCGGATCATTCATCAGTTACAAGGCATACCACTTAAAAGTTACACGTATAGGAGGAGGTACATTCTCTACAACACGAATTGTAGTTTTGTCTTACGTGTTGACGTAGATTTTGTCTAACTGGGACTAGAAATGCTCCTTGCTGATTCACGTCTGGATGTTCGTACCTATCGGTTGAAGCAAACCCCACTGCTGTTGTTGAGACGCTGTGCACCAATAAGGGTCCAATACATTGACGGCCTTCAGGCCAGGAAAGTCACTACATTTGCACACGAAGGACGCATTCACGCAAGTACCCCATGTCTCAAACGGCGACTACAGGGACCACGTGATTGTTTAAAAATGTCTTTGATTATAACTATAATTGCCTATAATTCGTCATGTGTAGCTTATTTAGACTATAATTTATTCACTACCCAAACTGTATTGACTTGAAAACATAGAGCTGATATTTATTCTTGTTCTTTCGGTAAAGTCACGTAGAAGGGAAACAATAAAATAACAAAAATATAAAACAATTACATTCTCACGACATTTCGACTGCAACACAAGCAATCATCATCAGGTGTCACACAGGCACACACACAGAGACTCAGGCACACACAGAGATACAGGCACACAGTGTACACACAGTGTACACACATAGTGTACACACACACAGTGTATACACAGTGTACACACACACAGTGTACACACACAGTGTATACACACAGTGTGTATACACAGTGTGTATACACACAGTGTACACACACAGTGTATACACAGTGTACACACAGAAACAGTGTGTACACACAGAAACAGTGTGTACACACAGAAATGTCCATGTTGTAGTTGCTGAGCTCACGCACGCAAGGGGTCTCTGTTCAAGAGATGGAGCAATGTAAAATGAATCTAAATCAACTTAAACTCCATTCCCGCTCTGTGACGTCACTACTCAGCATAACCTCATCGGTGTGAAACGCCAGGGGGAGGTGTGCCTCGCTAGTGACGTCATGTCACCAAGGTATTCCCACCCTCGGCCACCGCACCCTTGAGCGTGACGTCACCTCTGCTTGGTCACTGCCGATATCTGTTCCGGTACAATCCTTATTTGGGCAAAGCTACGCCCAGTGACTGGCGGGTCATTAACATAATGAGTTCGTGAAAGCCGTCGCGAGTTGATTGCGACGGGTTCAGCACCCAAGCCCCCATCCCTCGACATATGGCCCGGGCTCATTAACATAATTTATTCAGTTACGGAGCCGCTCGTGGGTGGGGAGTGTCTTGTACCCCGGACGTGACGGCATGTCACTTGCTGCTGCCGCGTGACGTCACGAGGTAACAGGAAGCGATCGCTTCGCTCTTGCACTGAAATCCGAGGTGAGAAATTATTATCGTGTTGGTGGTCGTGGTTGTGGTGGTGGTGGTTGTTGTGGTGGTTGTGGTGGTTGTTGTGGTGGTGGTTGTTGTTGTTTACCAAGGTAGAGCCTCGCTCTCTCTCGTAGGGATGTCAGTTGAGTAGCAGCGAGCATTGGAATCGATGTCCAGGTTGGAACTTTACAACGCGGGGCCTAGCCACGCGGGGCCTTGCCTCCTGCCCTCGCCTGATTGCATTCACTTTAATTATCTCGCTTAAGTTTAATTTGTCTTCACCCGGCTCGCCACTTTGTAGCTTTGTTTTATTGTAAATATTCACGCAGTTTTTATTTTCGTTCTTTTGTTAGCAGGCCAAGCCCGCTTGAGCTGCTATACCGCTCTTGTTATCAGAAGCGACCTGCCCAGAACAACACAAGGTGAGGCTTTGTCAACGTGTGTGAATGTTTTGACTTAAAACTTTGGTGACTGCAGGAATTAATATTCTTGGTTCTTTCGGTAAAGTCACGTAGATAAAAAATTAAATTAAAATAACAGAAAATAAAATTAAATGAAGAATATATTTTTTTAAATAAAGCAAAAAACCCACGACATTTTGATCGCAACACAAGTGGTCTTTATTTATTAAATTTAATCTGTTATCTTTATTTTCTATCTACGTGACTTTACTGAAAGAACCAACAATACGTGTGTCAATGTATCTATCGGTCAAAGACGCTAAGCGCGTGCCGCTGTTGACTCTGAATGTGTGGAGGGGAACACCTTCACCACGGGGAGAGAGAGACAGAGACACGGATAGCCTCGGCTATGTTGATTGATCCTCGATTCATTACTTGGTGGAGTGAGGAAGAATTAATGCTGAGCAGATGAAGGTGGCCAGGCATGGTTCTGGTCACACCACCACCTGTTTACTCATGGCAGTGTGTGACAGTGTCAAATTTGTGTTTGAAGTAAAGTCTATTAACTCTGTTGAACACGAGGATATATAAAAACAATAGTTTATTTTTGTTTTCCTCTGGATCTCTTTATACGAATGGAAACAGGTGAACACAGCACACACATTCAGCTGAAGTCGGAACTGTTCATCCCCAGCATTCAAGGACATAGCCTGGATTCACACCTGAGTTGCGATTGAACGTTAATTAATGCATTTCTGCATAACAGAAATAGTATTGTTTTCAACACCCTTTGCTATGTCAGCTGAATTTAGCTTTCATAAATATTCCTTTTGTAGTCAGACAGCCGAAATTGTGTGCTTAGAGTTTTGGGTTAACATTCATCTTGAAGATATGAAGGCTTCCAGGCATATCAATGACATTTCCCCTCTCATTGTGTGCCATAGCAGCCCGTGGAGAGAAACCCTTCAGGTGCACTTTGCAGGAAGGCATTTGCACGTTCATCAAATCTGATGAATTTGGGAAACTTTTTCACTACATCATGAATATATTAATAAGTATAGACGTGTAAGTCACATGTGCATTCCTCTGTGCCTGACGTGTAGATGGTGTGGATATTATTTTTTTTCTGTCTGCAGCTGACGCTTCCTCTGCAGATTTGGTCTGATGGAGCAAAGGCACTCAGCGCAGCTCGGTATGACAAGTCAACAATGCGACCAGCGTGCATACAGCACGGACCGGACTGGAAATTTGACACGGCACCAGAGAAGTCACACAGGAGAGAAACCCTTCAAATGTACTGTGTGTAACAAGGCATTTGCATGGCCATCAGTTCTTCAGACCCACCAGAGAACACACACGGGAGAGAAACCCTTTAGGTGCACGATGTGCGGGATGGCGTTTACACAGTCATGTAATCTTGTAACACACCAGAGAACACACACGGGAGAGAAACCCTTCAAATGCAGTGTGTGTGGGAATGCATTTTCAGATTTTTCTACTCTTAAAAATCACCAGAGAACACACACATTAGAGAAACCTTTCAAGTGCAGTGTGTGCGTGATGGCATTTTCACAGTCATCTTCTCTTGTAAAACACCAGAGAACACACACAGGAGAGAAACCCTTCAAGTGTACTGTGTGCGGGAAGCCGTTTGCAGATTCATCAAATCTTCAAGTACACCAGAGAACACAGAAGCATCAGAAGATCCACAAGGAGTGGAGTCTGAAATCAGCTCGTGAAAGTCAAAGTGCCGCAATGAGCCCATCCCTCATGAAACAAGAACCGGAAGAAAATCCCAGCTTGGACATTTTTAAAGGTATCGAGGTGAAATATGAAGAGGTGATGGTGAAATGTGAAGGAGTGATGGTGAAGAGCGAAGAAGTGAAGGTGAAATGTGAAGAGGTGATGGTGAAGAGCGAAGAAGTGAAGGTAAAATGTGAAGATGAAGATTCAACTCCAAAATGGGACCTTCACATCGTAAAGCAGGAGGAGAATTCTGACTGAGGCAGAGTGAGGCAACTCCCAGCAGTTTGTGGAAGTGGAGGTGTGGGTGGACTTGCTCCTAGACAATACAAAGTCAAGTGGAGACCCAGTAGATGTGTAAGCCAGAGACGATGTCGCTACAATAGATGCACCTTTGTCACAGGCCTTTAATGACAATAATGTGAAGTTGAACACTCATTTCTTAGGTTCATCCTGCAGAGTAAGGGTGGCCAGTCTTTGTGGGCCCGTGGGTTGGGTAGATCTCTAGTCAGGAGCAAGAGCCAATAAGCTCCCAAGCATTCACTATATTATCATAATTGCTTTTACATGGTGCTTGCTTTTATCGCCTCAGCAACTCTGAGTTTTGTATCTCATCTCACGCTCGAAGAGCATCCCCAAGTAGCAGCTGCCCCTGTGTGGCACAAGGTGGTGGCCCTGCACCGGCCTGCATGTGGACAAGAGCCTGTCCGTAGGGGGCGATGATTGATGCGTCATCTCAGTTGTGTAGTTTGTAGGTAATGTTTAGAATTTGCTACATTTTCACTCAGACGCCAGCATGCAATGGCCTACTCGTTTTGAATGACACAATAGTATGTTTTACATTCACTGTGAAGCAGACTGTGCAACTTTTTTTTAAAGCTTCTTGGTAATACGATGTAACGTGATGCAGTATATTTCACTGCAGTAATCCAATTTTGTTAATATGCCTGTCAATTTAGAATGTATGCTTGTCTGGTTTTGTGCATACTTGTAACATTTGATCTGTAAGGGTCAAACATTGAATAAGTGATGTTAGGACAAAGTGTCTGTGTGTTTGTTTGAAAGTAACCTGTACAGAGAACTCAGGTGAGACCCGTTGTTCTTGTGATACAGGTCAAACGGTGTTTTTGTGTTCCACGAAGCATCTGGAGCAACTCATTGTCTTTGAAATAGGTGGCACAACTCAGATCATTCATCAGTTACAAGGCATACCACTTAAAAGTTACACGTATAGGAGGAGGTACATTCTCATCAACACGAATTATAGTTTTGTCTTACGTGTTGAGGCCACGTGATGTGTCGAAGGCTCTCTGCCAGCTCACAGGACAGACCCAAGTTGCCATGTGCTCAATAAGATGACTGACAGAGGCACCACTGCACCAACTTGGTGTGGCTGACGCTCCGCTCGTTGTCGTGAGCGTCGCTCATCCGCCCTCCGTTGTTACTGGAGGGCGACTGCCTCCAATTGCCCAGCAGCGTGCTTCACGAGCCTCCTCCACAGAGGCCGATCTTGACACCGCTGGTACCAGTCATCGGCAAGTCCACTCAGCTCCACATCCTTCTGTGCAGCATCAGTCCATACATCTTTAAGAGGGTTATCGAAATGCCATGCTACAGACAGATGGGCAGATATGAACGAACAGAGCTAATGCATTAACATCTCAACCTTGGTTGGAAAGCGTTAAAAAGGAATGTCTTATTTGACCTGAACTGCATATTGTTTGATCTGAGTTAAGGACACTAAAAAAACTAATACAGAGATCGTGCACTCACAGCAGTCTGGGTTAGCGCGTGAGAGGACCTCCTGTAATACTATGATCTTACCAGATACGGAGACAAATTGGCATTAATGCAGATTTGAGGCTATGCGGATGGCTTTGAACCCAATGCACCCTTCAGTGGTAATGCACATAATAGAGCAGGGGTCGGGAACCTATGGCTCGCGAGCCAGATGTGGCTCTTTTGATGATTGCATATGGCTCGCAGATAAAACAAAATATTCTCACTTGTTTTAATCCATCCATCGATTTTTCACTGCGCATGTCCTGTTCAGGGCTGCAGGAGCAATTGTCCATTATTTTAATTGGATGATACTGGCCTACGTTTGCCGTTGCTGGGTAAAACAGGTAAACGCCCCCTTTTGAATCAGTCTGAGACTGCGTCTGCTCGGTCATTAGCTCAAAGCTAACCCTTCGACGAAGATGGCGAAAAGAAAAAAAGACGACGAGTATCGTACATTTCAGGACGAATGGACCGAAGAATTCGCCTTTGTGGAGAGAGCGGGTTCTGCGGTGTGTCTAATTTGCAATGACAAAATAACATCGTTGAAACGGTCGAATGTAAAGCGGCACTTCGACACGCGCCACGCTACCTTTGCATCAAAATACCCTGCGGGAGACAGCAGAAAGAAAGCGTGCCAAGAGCTGAGCAGGGTGCAAGCTAGCCAGCAGCAACTCCGCGTATGGACCCGGCAAGGTGACTATAATTCGGCTAGCTTTGCTGGTTCTTTAGCAATAGTGAGGAACGGAAAACCATTCACAGATGGCGAGTATGCTAAAACGTTCATGCTGGATGTAGCCAATGAACTTTTTGATGATCTTCCGAACAAAGACAAGATAATCAAACGGATACAAGACATGCCTCTGTCGGCAAGAACTGTTCATGATCGTACCATCGTGATGGCAAACAAAGTGGAGGAAACGCAAGTGAAGGACATAAATGCAGCGCCGTTCTTTTCTCTGGCTTTGGATGAGTCAACAGACGTGAGCCATTTGTCGCAGTTCAGCGTGATTGCAAGATATGCTGTTGGTGACACACTGCGCGAAGAAAGTCTTGCTGTTCTGCCATTAAAAGGGTCCACAAGAGGTGAGGATTTATTCAAGTCTTTCATGGAGTTTGCTCAAGAAAAAAGTCTACCTATGGATAAACTTCTCTCAGTGTGTACTGATGGTGCTCCGTGTATGGTGGGGAAAAACAAAGCATTTGTGGCGCTTCTCCGTGAACATGAAAATAGACCCATCCTAAGTTTCCATTGCATTATACACCAGGAGGCACTTTGTGCTCAGATGTGTGACAGGCAGTTTGGCGAAGTGATGTCGCTGGTCATTCGTGTGATCAACTTTATTGTTGCCCGAGCCTTAAATGATCGCCAGTTTAAAACACTGCTGGATGAAGTTGTAAATAACTATCCTGGTCTGCTTTTGCACAGCAATGTGCGTTGGTTGTCAAGAGGGAAGGTGCTTAGCCGTTTTGCGGCTTGCCTGAACGAAATCCGGACTTTCCTTGAAATGAAAGGCGTCGGGCATCCTGAGCTAGCCGACACCGAGTGGCTCCTCAAGTTTTACTATCTCGTAGATCTGACTGAACATCTGAACCAGCTCAACGTGAAAATGCAAGGCATTGGAAATACAGTGTTATCCCTTCAACAAGCTGTATTTGCTTTTGAAAACAAGCTGGAGCTTTTCATCACGGATCTTGAAACAGGTCGTTTACTACATTTTGAAAAACTGAGCCAATTTAAAGATGCATGCACAGCAAGTGAGCCCATTCAAAACCTTGATCTCCACCAGCTAGCTGGCTGCACATCCAGTCTCCTACAGTCCTTCAAAGCACGCTTTGGATAATTTCGTGAGCACACTCGTCTTTTTAAGTTCATCACCCATCCAAACGAGTGTTCACTGAACACAGCCGACCTGAATTACATCCCTGGTGTCTCCGTCAGAGATTTTGAAGCAGAAGTGGCTGACCTGAAGGCCTCAGACATGTGGGTGAATAAGTTCAAGTCACTGAATGAAGATTTGGAAAGAATCACACGACAGAAAGCGGAGTTGGCGAGCAAGCACATGTGGACAGAAATGAAAAAACTCCAACCCGAAGACCAGCTGATTCTCAAAACTTGGAACGCGCTTCCTGTCACATACCACACACTGCAGCGTGTGAGTATTGCTGTATTGACCATGTTTGGATCTACGTATGCATGTGAGCAGTCATTCTCACATCTTAAAAACATCAAGTCCAACCTACGATCACGTTTAACGGATGAAAGCCTCAACGCTTGCATGAAGCTTAACCTCACCAAGTACCAACCCGACTACAAAGACATCAGCAAATCCATGCAGCACCAGAAGTCGCATTAATGGTGAGTGTTATAACAACATTATTTAAAAGAATAAATTCAGAGGCTTATTATACTGACATTTAGTTGAATTCACTTTTAAAATATATTATATGGCTCTCACTGAAATAAATTTCCAATTTTTTTGCTTTCATGGCTCTCTTAGTCAAAAAGGTTCCCGACCCCTGTAATAGAGACATGCTTTGTTCACTTTTCTAAACCCATGCTTTTAAAATAATCTCAAGCAATTTTCCCTGCCAGTCATGTTGCCTGATCTTATTGCACTCACACAAAGACAAATATCCCCCATATAGCCTTAACAGACTGTAGGGGCAAGTGCTGTTAGCGAGCACCTATGAAGGCCGGAACGGTACACGAGGGGGTGGGTGGCCAGCACCACGCCCGAATGCCTTTGTCTCCCTAGTGGCAATGTTTACACACCGTACCAGGTACTCACACTCACACAAAGATCCCCCGTACAGCCTTCAACAGACTGCTGGGGCAAGTGCTGTTGGTGATATAAACGCCGGCACGCACGGCACTCGGGGAGAGTGGCCAACACCGCACCGGGCCGCCTTTGTCTCCCCTGGTATTTACCACACTAGGAAGTCATTTAAGACTACATCGGTGTAGGGAAAACCCAGGACTGGTTAAATATCTGCCACTGTTGTGTGTCATGAGCAGGATTCCAAGTTGGGTCACCGGGTTACGGAGTGCAGTGCGATAGCCACTAAATTACCGCTCCCCACTCATACACAACGACAAGAACAAAGATCCCCGGTAGAGCATTAACAGACTCTAGGGGCAAGTGCTGTTAGCGAGCACCTATGAAGGCTGGCACGGCACACGAGGGGGGTGGGTAGCCAGCACCGCGCCCGGCCGCCTTTGTATCCCGAGTGGCGATGCTCACATCACACTGGGTACTCATTTTTAGGCTGAGTCGACCTAGGGAAGGCCCAGGACCGGTTCAGATAATCGTCACTGGCGGTGTTGGCCATGAGCGGGAAACGATCCCGGGTCTCCGGGTTCGTAGCGTAGCGCTAACCGCTGCCCTACCGCTCGTACAAAGATACGTTTAAACACGCGCACGCAAATACACTCTGTTTGACTAACACTTCTTTCAAACCGTTCGTAGGCAAACATTTCCGTTGTAGAGTTTCTGGATAATGTCTGGAATTACCACAATTTTAACCGTGACACCACAGTGTGTGTACGTACATACACACACTGTGTGTGTATGTACGTACACACACTGTGTGTGCGTGTGTACACACACACGTACAGTGTGTGTGTGTACACACAGTGTGTAGACACAGTGTATACATATAGTGTACGTACATACACAGTGTGTACACACACACAGTGTACACAACAATGTCCACGTTAAATTTTGATTTAAAGCTTTCGTGACTGCAGTAATTCATATTCTTAGTTTTTTCGGTAAAGTCACGTTGAAGAGAAACAACAAAATAACAAAATATATATAAAACAATAAAAAATTCTCACGACGTTTCGACCATAACTCAAACGGTCATCATCAGGTGTGTTGGTTTGCATAAATGTATTTTTAAACGGCTTATTTATTTATTTTAAAAACGTTGGCGTCACGCGCAGCATTTGGCAGTTTGCCCAGGACTAGTCCATCTATTTTTTTTAAAAGAGGAGGGGGGAGACGAATTTTTTTATAATGTATGCTGTCTGAAAGCCACTGTAAGCGTGAACAATCAATTAAGAACTGAAATGGTTTATCAAATCTTTCCAATGATTGCTAAGATAGAATCCATCTTCTCGGTTGAAATTGTCTCTGTGCTTGTATATGTGGATAGCCTCATGAACGAATCTCTCATGGAAGCCAGATGGCTTACAAAGAACCTCCGTCTTGGAAAAGTCAATGGCATGTGAGCCTACTGAATTAGAACAATGATCTGCTACGGCCGAGGTGTTGGTCCTACCGTGTTTAAGGTCTGCTTTATGTTCACGAATGCGGTCCGAGACATGGCGTTTGGTTTCTCCAATGTAACTACTACCACAGAGGCAACTTAGTTTGTAGACACCAGGGTATTGTATGTCCGGAATCACATCTTTTACAGACAGAACCAGATCACGGATTTTATGTAATGTGTTGAAACGGACCTGGATCTTGTGTTTATTCAAGATTTTGGAGATCTTTTTTGTGATCCCAGCAATGTAGGGTAAAGTGATGGTTTTGAAAGGCTCCTCAAGAGGGTTCTTCTTCATGGTTTGAGTGATAGCTTTGCGGATTGTATAGTCGGAGTAACCATTAGCCCTAAGAGCTTGGTGTACGTGCTTGAGTTCACTGCTTATGTGTTCCTGGTCGGATATGCATTGGGCTCTATGATACAGAGTCTTGATGAGAGAATTCTTCTGTGATGGATGGTGGTGGGAATCCGGTTTCAGATAAGCATCCGTATGGGTAGCTTTCCTGTAGACAGAGTGGCTCATTGAACCATCAGGTCTCTTTTTAATTAGGACATCCAAAAAAGGTATCTTGCCATCTATTTCGACTTCCATGGTAAATCTGATGGCTGGGTGTATGGAATTGATGTGGTCGAAGAATTGGTCTAGAGCAGGCCGGCCATGTGGCCAGATGACAAAAGTGTCATCCACGTACCTCTTCCATAAGGTTGGGCGCAGAGTGGCAGTCCACGTTGTTGCTGAGTTCACGCACCCAAGGGATGGGGCAATGGAAAATGAATCTAAATCAACTTAAACTCCATCCCCGCTCTGTGACGTCACCACTCAGCATGACCTCAACGGCATGAAGTGCCAGCGGGAGGTGTAACTCGCTAGTGACGTCATGTCACCAAGGTATTCACGCTCCCCCAACCCCGTCCACAGCGCTCTTGAGCGTGACGTCACCTCCGCTTGGGTCACTGCCGATATCAATCCAGTGGCAATCCTTATTTGGGCAAAGCTACGCCCAGTGACTGCGGTTCATTAACATAATGTATCCGTTGAAGCCGTCGGGTTCAGCAGCCACGCCCCATCCCTCGACATATGGCCAGTTAACATTAACATAATTTATTCAGTTACGGAGCCGCTCTTTACGGGAGGAGCGTGTCTCTTACCCCGGAAGTGACGTTATGTTACCTGCTTACACGCGTGACGTCACGAGGTAACAGGAGGCTGCCGATCCACGCTTGCACTGAAATCCGAGGTGAGAAATTCTCATGGTGGTGGTGGTTGTTGTTGTTGTTTACCAAGGTAGAGCCTCTCTCTCTCGTAGGGATGTCAGTTGAGTAGCAGCGAGCATGGGAATCGATGTCCAGGTTGGAACTTTACAACGCGGGGCCTAGCCACGCGGGGCCTTGCCTCCTGCCCTCGCCTGATTGCATTTACTTTAATTATCTCGCTTAAGTTTAATTTGTCTTCACCCGGCTCGTCACTTTGTAACTTTGTTTTATTGTAAATATTCACGCAGTTTTTATTTTCGTTCTTTTGTTACCAGGCCAAGCCCGCTTGAGCTGCTATACCGCTCTTGTTATCAGAAGCGACCTGCCCACAACAACACAAGGTGAGGCTTTGTCAACGTGTGTGAATGTTTTGACTTAAAACTTTCGTGACTGCAGGAATTAATATTCCTGGTTTATTCGGTAAAGTCACGTAGATAGAAAATAAAATAATACAAATAAATGAAAAATATTTTTTTTCATAATAAAGGTTTTTGGGTTAGATCGCGTTTATTTATAAATGTGTCGTAACCCTCCACCACCCGACACGGCCAATCAGCAAAAAAAGTGTCAAGCAATTCGCCAGAATGATGATGCTGGATGTATTTACGAGCGAAACGTCGTACTCAAACTGTAAATGTGGATTAACTCTTCAACACACCGGTGGGCTGAAGTAGTGAATTATTTGTCTTTTGTCAACGTGACACTTTTTTTGCTGATTGGCCATGTCGGGTGGTGGAGGGTTACGACACATTTATAAATAAACGCGATCTAACCCAAAAACCTTTATTATGAATAATATTGGTCGCGAAAGCCTACGTGTAAAAATATTTTTTTAAATAAAGCAATAAACCCACGACGTTTCGATCGCAACACAAGTGGTCTTTATTTATTAAATTTAATGTTATCTTTATTTTCTATCTACGTGACTTTACTGAAAGAACAAACAATACGTGTGTCAATGTATCTATCGGTCAAAGACGCTAAGCGTGCCGCTGTTGACTCTGAATGTGTGGAGGGGAACACCTTCACCACGGGGAGAGAGAGACAGAGACACGGATAGCCTCGGCTATGTTGATTGATCCTCGATTCATTACTTGGTGGAGTGAGGAAGAATTAATGCTGAGCAGATGAAGGTGGCCAGGCATGGTTCTGGTCACACCACCACCTGTTTACTCATGGCAGTGTGTGACAGTGTCAAATTTGTGTTTGAAGTAAAGTCTATTAACTCTGTTGAACACGAGGATATATAAAAACAATAGACGTCATGTCACCAAGGTATTCAACCCTCCCCCGTCCACCACGCTCTTGAGCGTGACGTCACCTCCGCTTGGGTCACCGCCGATATCGTTCCAGTGGCAATCCTTATTTGGGCAAAGCTACGCCCAGTGACTGGTGGCTCATTAACATAATGTGTTCGTTAAAGCCGTCGCGAGTTTATTGCGACGGGTTCAGCGCCCACGCCCCCATCCCTCCACATATGGGCCGGCCTCATTAACATAATTTATTCAGTGGGAGAGCCGGGGGGAAGTGACGTCATACTACGTCATACTACCTGCTGCCACCTGCGCTCTTGCATTGAAATCCGAGGTGAGAAATTCTCATCGTTGTAGTGGTGGTGGTCGTTTTGGTGGTTGTTGTTTACCAAGGTAGAGCCTCTCTCTCTCGTAGGGATGTCAGTTGAGTAGCTCCTCCCCCCTCACTCTATCTCTCCTCCCTGGCTTCTCCCCCCTCTCTTACCTACGTAGCCTCTTGTCACGGCAACCCTTTTGCCCACTTCAGCAATTGTCTCTTGCTGTGGCTGTCCCACCTGATGACGGACGCTTGTCGTGTTGCTAACGAAACGTCACGTGATTTAATTTATTTTATTTTCTACCTACCCACGTGATGACTTTACCGAAAGACCCAAAGAGCGGCCGTCAATCTTGACTTCAAGTCAAGATTTGACGGCCACTGCGTGGCGCGCTTTCAGATGCGCTCCAGCAGCCGTCTGGAACGCTCTTCCTTCTGACATTCATTAAGTCGCTGGAGCTATGCGCTTTTGAATGAAGATTTGACTACGGAACTACCTATCGTACCCTTTGGTTCTTTCGGTAAAAAAAACAAAACAAAAATAGATCACGACGTTCCGATCGCAGCAACAAGCGACCGTCTTCACAGTCACTTTACCGGAAGAACCAAAGAGCGTGGATCCCTGCAGTCACGAAAGCTTCAAATCAGGATTGACGACTTTGTGTGTTCAGTTTGTCGTCCTTCCCCAGCACCTCCGATGAGCACGGTTGGCTACGTACGGCGCGTAAGAAGTTCAACGTACGTACGCAATGAGGGGGTGCTTCTTTTATTAACACGCGGCACAGCGCGGGCCAACCTCATCTTCTCATTCTGAGCGCGGCGTCTCCGCCGGCCACACGCACGGTCGGTCACGCGGCGCCGTTCCACCCGTCCGCTCTCGGCTTCGCCGCTGGCCGGCGGCGTGCCGGGAAGGGCGGCGACGGAACCCCCGCAGGAGATCTTCCGCGCGCGGCCACACGACGGAGAGAGACGACGGCGAGCGGCGACGCAGCCCGGGACCCAAGGCTCCACGCGCGAGCCCCGAGTCCTCCTCCGCCCACCGCTTCTGGCGCCGCAAGGTGCGGCTAGGCTCCGCCTCTGGCCACGCCCTATCGCGGAACCTTCCAGAGGGTTCCCGGCGAGCCCCGCCCATTTACCCTTGGCCTAGATACCTCTCCCTTTCGGATTGGATGTTGCTTTAGCGGTGCCTGTACCCGTGCTTCCGTTTTCTAACCAACAGGTGTCATCATGTCATTACATCACCCCCCCCACCCCCCCCCGTAATAAAAAAACATGTAGCCTTCCTGGCTAATATCTTGTTTGGTTCTTTCGGTAAAGTCACCACGTAGAATGAGAATAAAATAATAAAATAAAACAATAAAATTCTCACGACGTTTCGGCCACAACACAAGTGGCCTTCTTCAGGTGAAAGGAACAAACCTGTCGGGACGACAGAGCTACAATAAATGACGGAGCTTCAATAATGAAGCTCTGAAGAAGGCCACCTGCGTTGTGGCCGAAACGTCGTGAGAATTTTATTGTTTTATTTTATTATTTTATTCTCATTCTACGCGGTGACTTTACTGAAAGAACCAAAGAAGATGAATCCTTACAGTCACGAAAGGTTTAAATCGAAATTTTCCTGGCTAATACTCAAATAACAGGTAAGTGCGCCCATGTGCAGGATAACAACAACAACAATATCTATAAAAGCAGGACTCCAGTTATTTTCCTTAAAAAGGCAGAACAATCCGCAGGAACAACACCTAAAGACGAGGGAACAAGGAGCGAAGGGAACATTTACGAAAGGGAACAAGACTTAGGAAAACGAACAGAACAGAACTGAACAACAACCACAACCTCTCCGCCATTCCCGACCAATACCCAGAATATGGAATCAACGGAATCGCAAGCATTTGGACCGAGTTAACCTCGACCAGAACTGAACAACAACAACAACAACCACAACCTCTCCGCCATTCCCCGACCAATACCCAGAATATGGAATCAACGGAATCGCAAGCATTTGGACCGAGTTAACCTCGGCCAGAACTGAACAACAACAACAACAACCACAACCTCTCCGCCATTCCCGAGCAAATACCCAGAATCAGGAATCAACGGAATCGCAAGCGTTTGGACCGAGTTCGCGACGCCGAGTTCCGTTGACGGGGGACGGGTCTTCCGCCCCTGCTCGGGCGGTGCGCGTGCCACGAGAACGGCCGGAGACACACGGGGTGCAACGCAGGAGGCACGGGTGCAGCAGGAGGCACGGGTGCAGCAGGAGGCACGGGTGCAGCAGGCTCGGCGGCAGCAGCCACCTCCCTCGGTCCCGGCGAGGCTTCGATGCGACGGGCGGCACGGCGCGATCCTTCCGACGCACGCCGTCTGAACGCACACGCCATCCCCGGCTCGCCGGACGCACTGGACGCTGGCGGACCAATTTTCGGAGACGGGGGAAGAGGCAATCCGTGGCAGGACAAACGGCTTCGGCCGAGACGGACGGACGAACCAACGGCGAAGACCCAGCCGGAAACGCGCAAACTGCGGCCGCTTAACCTCGGCCACTTCCACGGGCTCTTGCCGGGGGGCTGATGCAGCTTAGGGGACGTAACCAACCGGCACCCGCAGGCAACGTAACCATGCTCCGTCACCGATGGGCCATGCTAGCACGTGATCCCGTTTCCCCGCAATACGTTCATTACTCTTTGGTTCTATTCGGTAAAGTCATGTATTTTTACCTGCGTGGTGACTTTACCGAATAGAACCAAAGAGTATGGATCCTTGCAGTCACGAAAGCTTCAAATCTAGAATACGTTCGTTGTTTCGCCTGTCTTTGGCGGCGTTAAATTTTGCCGCCTCCCGAGCCGTGGAAATGCATTGCGGGGTAATTTTCACATGCTCTGGGCAACTTGGATTTCCCCTTAGCCAGTGGCAAACCCAATTGGGCATCTACAGGGGGTACATTCTGCCTCCCATACATGAGAAAAAATGGTGAAAATCCCGTGGAAGTATGAGGGGCCATCCTATATGCAGCTAGTACACTCGGAACATGCAAATCCCAGTCCGTTTGCGCCGCGTCAATCGCCTGACAGAGCATGGAGGTCAGAGTTCTATTCAGGCGCTCCACCATCCCATCTGTCTGGGGGTGGTACGGCGACGTTTTAATTATCTTAGCACCTAAAGCGTCGCAAACCTCGCGCAGCAGTTTAGATGAGAAATTCAAAATTATCCTGTATCTAAATCACAACAGTGTTTGTGTTCATCATCAAGTGCAGCAAACGATTTTCATCCACAGACGTCACTTATGCTCAGACGGCCTAAGCACAGCTCAATGGGGAACCAAATGAAGACGTGTATTTGTTATTGTGGCCATGCACTCTAAACTACGGACCACACAGTAAACCGCTGTGGTCTGCGCCCCTTCAACGCAGGAGAAATATCAAAACTAAACCACCTCTCTCCTGAAGCCCTCTCGCGAAGACCAGCAAGCCTCAGCGTCGGCATTTAGCTGCTGAGCACATCGCTGGTGCCGTCGCGCGCGAGAATGGAATTTCGGAATTGCTCGGATTTCGCACGATTCAGGAAAAATGACCCACTCTCAGAAAGATCCTCAAAACTCGGGACGGACGGCAGCCAGGCGCGGTTCGTCCACCAGGGGGCGACAGGGGCGCTGACGAATGTAACTCCGGCCCCACGGGGTTCAAATTTGAGTGCGACAGCCACCGCAGTTGCCACAGCTCATCTGCAACGCGTCGTGAGACAAAGGCAAAGGCGCAGCTCTGCAACGTGTCGCTTGTGCCACGGCCCCCCGGGTGGGACGGACCTCCAACAGAAGATGCTGCGGTGAGCTCCTCTCGAGGGGCATCTGGGCCCTACACTTCCAAGCTATCCATCTGCTTGTTGAAATAGGCGAGAGTGCCCACACTTTACCCCACCACCACCACACGTGCGTCCTGACGATCGACTGCCCATTATGACTGCTTTGACTGCGATCACACCACAGACGCTTTCCAAAAGATCACGGCCGTGCGTCGTTTCTTCGGTATTGACGAGCAAAGCGAGCGGACGATACTGCGTCGCGAGGCAGTGAACCCCTTTCACCTTGCCTCGGCTGTGAAGCCCTTCCGTTTGATTTAATCTCGCACGACCTGAGGAATGCGAAATTAATTTCAGATTTGTTTCCACGAGGAACACATCGGTGGTGGTGGTGGTGGAGGGGTTTGTGATGCCGGCTGTCCAGGATTATAACTCATGCTGGGCGACCACTACGACACTGACGTTTAATGGCCAAAACAATAAACATTTGATATAAAATACCCAACATGATATATGGGTGGTTGAGTGTCTGGGTGAGTGGGTGGGTGGGTAAGTTGTTGGGTGAGTGGGTGGGTGGATGAGTGAATGGGTGGATGAGTCAGTGGGTGAGTCGCCGGGTGAGTTGGTGAGCGGACAAGTGAGTGGCTAGATGAGGATGCTAATCTATGGGTCTCTTTGTGAATCTACCCCTTACAAATTTGTCCTCCTTCCGTACCCCTCACATCATCTCCCACGTGGCAAGTCCGATAAGACTCGATCTATAATCTCAATGGCATTTTTATGTGTATATCCCTCTGATCTCTCCGGCCTTGCCCCATCCCTCCCCCATCGTCCCTGCCTCTCCCCCCCATCTCCCCCGCCTCTCTATCCCTCCTCTCTCTGTCTCTCCTCTCTGTGTCTCTCGCTCTGCCTTCGACCTGTCTCTCTCCACCCACCCCTCCCGCGACTTTCCTTCTGGCCCCCTCTCGCTCCCACCTGGCCCTGTCCGCGTCCTGCCTCTGCTCCTCCCTCTTGCCCTCGGCCCACCTCACTGCACGCTCTCCCCTCTGGGCGTCTTGATGTCCGTCATCTCTCCCTTCTTGCTCTTCCGTAATTTGAGGCTCCTCCTCTCTGCCCTGACTTCTTTTCCCTCCTCGCTCTCCTCTCCCTTCCCGCTCCATCGGAGCTCTTCGGTCGCTCTCCTCGTTCCCGAGCGACGGTGGCCGTGCGGGGAGCAAACCTGTAACGTCACAACCATCACCGCCGTCAGCATCACCTCTAACACCGTCACCAACGCCATCAGCGTCACCAACGCCATCACCTCCAACACCGTCACCTCCATCAGCACCATCAACAACAACAAGCGGCAGGCTACGTGCATATTCTTTGGATCTTTCGGTAAAGTCACGTAGATAAGTGACTTACCGTAAGACCCAAAGAATATGAATTCCTGCAGTCACAAAAGCTCTAAGTCACGGCTATAAGTGCACTTGAAGGTCACGTGAAGTGTCGAACGCCTGGTGCTGGCAGGAGGTCAAGGGACAGACCCAGGTGCCACGGGTCGACTCACTGAGCCTGCTGCCGCTCCTCTGCACTCCGTTGTTGCAGGAGGGCGACTGCCTCAAACTGCCCAGTAGCAGCGTCCTTCACGAGCCTCCTCCACTGACTCTGAAGATGGTCCACACAAACTCCACTCACTCATCTGTAGAACAGGGGGAGATCACACAAACTCCACTCACTCATCTGTAGAACAGGGGGAGATCACACAAACTCCACTCACTCATCTGTAGGACAGGGGGAGATCACACAAACTCCACTCACTCACTCACTTTGTAGAACAGAGTGAGATCATACAAACTCCACTCACTCAATCTGTAGAACAGGGGGAGATTATACAAACTCCATTCACTCACTCTGTAGAACAGGGGGAGATCACACAAACTCCACTCACTCATCTGTAGAACAGGGGGAGATCACACAAACTCCACTCACTCATCTGTAGAATAGGGGGAGATCACACAAACTCCACTCACTCATCTGTAGGACAGGGGGAGATCACACAAACTCCACTCATCTGTAGAACAGGGGGAGATCACACAATCTCCACTCACTCATCTGTAGAACAGGGGGAGATCACACAAACTCCAGTCACTCATCTGCAGAACAGGGGGAGATCACACAAACTCCACTCACTCATCTGTAGAACAGGGGGAGATCACACAAACTCCACGCACTCATCTGAAGAACAGGGGGAGATCACACAAACTCCACTCACTCATCTGTAGAACAGGGGGAGATCACACAAACTCCACTCACTCATCTGTAGAACAGGGGGAGATCACACAAACTCCACTCACTCTGTAGAACAGGGGGAGATCACACAAACTCCACTCACTCACTCTGTAGAACAGGGGGAGATCACACAAACTCTACTCACTCATCTGTAGAACAGGGGGAGATCACACAAACTCCACTCACTCATCTGTAGACCAGGGGGAGATCACACAAACTCCACTCACTCATCTGTAGAACAGGGGGAGATCACACAAACTCCACTCACTCATCTGTAGAACAGGGGGAGATCACACAAACTCCAGTCACTCATCTGTAGAACAGGGGGAGATCACACAAACTCCACTCACTCACTCTGCAGAACAGGGCGAGATCACACAAACTCCACTCACTCACTCTGTAGAACAGGGGGAGATCACACAAACTCCAGTCACTCATCTGTAGAACAGGGGTAGATCACACAAACTCCACTCACTCATCTGTAGAACAGGGGGAGATCATACAAACTCCATTCACTCATCTGTAGAACAGGGGGAGATCATACAAACTCCACTCACTCATCTGTAGAACAGGGGGAGATCATACAAACTCCATTCACTCATCTATAGAACAGGGGGAGATCATACAAACTCCACTCACTCATCTGTAGAACAGGGGGAGATCACACAAACTCCACTCACTCACTCTGTAGAACAGGGGGAGATCACACAAACTCCACTCACTCTGTAGAACAGGGGGAGATCACACAAACTCCACTCACTCACTCTGTAGAACAGGGGGAGATCACACAAACTCCACTCACTCTGTAGAACAGGGGGAGATCACACAAACTCCACTCACTCACTCTGTAGAACAGGGGGAGATCACACAAACTCCACTCACTCTGTAGAACAGGGGGAGATCACACAAACTCCACTCTGTATAACAGGGGGAGATCACACAAACTCCACTCACTCACTCTGTAGAACAGGGGGAGAATCACACAAACTCCACTCACTCATCTGTAGAACAGGGGGAGATCACACAAACTCCACTCACATCAGCTAAGCCACGGATTATTAAATGCGAATTATAACTATCATTTGCATTATCAGCTGCTGTGTTGACCAACTATTCGAGCGAAACCATCAATAAAACGCAGACACACACCACACACACAGTCACACACCACAACAACAACAACAACCGCCATTCGCCACTAAGTGGCGGTGACGTCACCACGACGCTTGTGCCAGGCTATGTGCACCCTGAGGCCACGTGAAGTGTCGAATGCCCGCTGGCAGGAGGTCACGGGGCAGACCCACACACAGTCACACACCACACACAGTCAGACACACACCACACACACACCACACACAGTCACACACCACACACACACAGTCACACACCACACACACACAGTCACACACACCACAGACACATCACACACACCACACACACCACACACACCACAGAAACATCACACACAGTTACACACCACATACACAGTCACACATCACACACACACCACACACAGTCACACACCACACACAGTCACACACACCACAGACACATCACACACACCACACACAGTCACACACCACACACACACAGTCACACGCCACACACACAGTCACACACACCACACACACAGTCACACACCACACACACAGTCACACACATCACACACACACCACAGACACATCACACATACACACCACACACACACCACACACCACACACAGTCACACACATCACACACACACACCACACACACAGTCACATCACACACACACCACACACACCACACACACAGACACCACACACACACCACACAGTCACACACACCACACACACAGTCACACACACACCCCACACATACACCACACACACACCACACACAGACACCACACACTCACAGACACCACACACACACCACACACACACCACACACACAGACCACACACACCACACACACAGACCACACACACACACACAGTCACACACACACCACACACACACCACACACCACACACACATCACACACACACCACAGACACATCACACACACACACCACACACCACACACACACCACACACACACACTACACACACACCACACACACACACCATACACAGTCACACACACCACACACACACCACACACAGTCACACACACCACACACACACCACACACACACACCACACACACAGTCACACACACACCACACACACACCACACACACACCACACACATCACACCACACACACCACACACACAGTCACCGACCAGTTCTAGGCCCGCCCCAGGCTCTATCCACGTGGGTGACCCACTCGGCCCCCACACTCACCCCCAGCGAGGCGTCTTTGTCCTTGGGTGTGCACACGTGGAACGGCGCCTCTACTGCTGCTGTTGTTGTTTCTGCTGTTGTTATCGTTGCTGTTACACCTCCCAGCGGGTTGATTGTCTCACGTGTCACGTGCCCTTCAAGACTCGCGGGACATCTTCCGGAAGACTCTTCCGGCCGTCTTAAGCATGGCGCGGGACATCTTCCGGAAGACTCTTCCGGCCGTCTCAAGCGTGGCGCGGGACATCTTCCGGAAGACTCTTCCGGCCAGTCTCAAGCGTGGCGCGGGACATCTTCCGGAAGACTCTTCCGGCCAGTCTCAAGCGTGGCGCGGGACATCTTCCGGAAGACTCTTCCGGCCGTTTCACGCGTGGCGCGGGACATCTTCCGGAAGACTCTTCCGGCCAGTCTCAAGCGTGGCGCGGGACATCTTCCGGAAGACTCTGCCGGCCGTCTCAAGCGTGGCGCGGAACATCTTCCGGAAGACTCTTCCGGCCGTCTCACGCGTGGTGAGCGACATCTTCCGGAAGAATCTTCCGGCCCGTCTCAAGCAGTGGCGCGGGACATCTTCCGGAAGACTCTTCCGGCCGTCTCAAGCGTGGCGCGCGACATCTTCCGGAAGACTCTTCCGGCCGTCTCACGCGTGGCGCGGGACATCTTCCGGAAGACTCTTCCGCCCTGCGAATGCGTCACGTGATCACAGCCGCGCGCAGTCGCCTGTCCGTGTTAGCGGCACGAAACGTCGGACCTCCTGCACTCACTCCACACGAGGACATTGTTTAGTGTATAAACACACCACGACGGTGAGTGGGTGGGTGGGGGGGTGAGGGGGTGAGTGAGGGGGTGAGGGGGTGAGTGAGGGGGTGAGTGAGGGGGTGACTGAGGGGGTTGGTGAGGGGGTGAGTGAGGGGGTTGGTGAGGGGGTGAGTGAGGGGATGAGTGAGGGGGTGACTGAGGGGGTTGGTGAGGGGGTGAGTGAGGGGGTTGGTGAGGGGGTGAGTGAGGGGGTTGGTGAGGGGGTTGGTGAGGGGGTGAGTGAGTGAGGGGATTGGTGAGGGGGTGAGTGAGGGGGTGAGTGAGTGAGGGGGTGACTGAGGGGGTTGGTGAGGGGGTGAGTGAGGGGGTTGGTGAGGGGGTGAGTGAGTGAGGGGATTGGTGAGGGGGTGAGTGAGGGGGTGAGTGAGGGGTGGGTGAGTGAGGGGGTGAGTAAGGGGGTTGGTGAGGGGGTGAGTGAGTGAGGGGATTGGTGAGGGGGTGAGTGAGGGGGTGAGTAAGGGGGTTGGTGAGGGGGTGAGTGAGTGAGGGGATTGGTGAGGGGGTGAGTGAGGGGGTGAGTGAGGGGTGGGTGAGTGAGGGGGTGAGTAAGGCGGTTGGTGAGGGGGTGAGTGAGTGAGGGGATTGGTGAGGGGGTGAGTGAGGGGGTGAGGGGGTTGGTGAAGGGGTGAGTGAGTGAGGGGGTGAGTGAGGGGGTGAGTGAGTGAGGGGGTGAGTGAGGGGGTGAGTGAGGGGGTTGGTGAGGGGATGAATGAGGGGGTGAGTAGGTGAGGGGGTAGGTGAGTGAGGGGGTTGGTGAGGGGGTGAGTGAGTGAGGGGGTTGGTGAGGGGGTGAGTGAGGGGGTGAGTGAGGGGGTTGGTGAGGGGGTGAGTGAGGGGGTGAGTGAGGGGGTTGGTGAAGGGGTGAGTGAGTGAGGGGGTTGGTGAGGGGGTGAGTGAGGGGGTGGGTGAGGGGGTGAGTGAGTGAGGGGGTGGGTGAGTGAGGGGTTTAGTGAGGGGGTGAGTGAGTGAGGGGGTGAGTGAGGGGGTTGGTGAGGGGGTGAGTGAGGGGGTGAGTGAGGGGGTGAGTGAGTGAGTGAGGGGGTGAGTGAGTGAGTGAGGGGGTTGGTGAGGGGGTGAGTGAGTGAGGGGGTGGGTGAGTGAGGGGGTTTAGTGAGGGGGTGAGTGAGTGGATGGGTGAGTGAGTGGGGGGGTTGGTGAGGGGTGAGTGAGGGGGTTGGTGAGGGGGTGAGTGAGGGGGTGAGTGGATGGGTGAGTGAGTGGGGGCTAATGCCCCACTCGCCACTCCCCATTAGGTGGGGGCCGATGCCCTCCCCCCCACCCGCCATTTGGGGGGGGGAGGGTCAATGACGTCATCCCCCCACTCGCGCTTTAACCGCGCGGATGACGTAATGGTTTGACTGACGGCTGCTCAGAGTTAATTAAAAACTCCTACTAAGCCCTTGTGTCAACAAGCCAACGGCGGCCGAATAGATCAATAATTAATAATTAATTAATTGCGCGCGCGCACTGACCGCTGTCCCACCGCTCTTCACACATACACAGACACACAGACACACACACAGACACACAAACAAAGACAAAGATCCCCCATATAGCCTTAACAGACTGTAGGGGCAAGTGCTGTTAGCGAGCACCTATGAAGGCCGGAACGGTACACGAGGGGGTGGGTGGCCAGCACCACGCCCGACCGCCTTTGTCTCCCCAGTCGCGATGTTTACACACCGCACCAGGTACTCATTTGAGGCTGAGTCGACCTAGGGGAGGCCCGGGACCGGTTCAGATAATCGTCACTGGTGTTGGCCGTGAGCGGGAATCGAACCCGGGTCGCCAGGTTCATAGCGCAGCGTAGCGCTAACCGCTACACTATCGCTCCCCACACACAGTACACACACAGTCACACACACACAGTCACATACACAGACACACAGACACACACACACAGACACACAGACAGACACATACACACAGACACACAGACAGACACACAGACACACACACAGACACAGACACACAGACAGACACATACACACAGACACACAGACAGACACACAGACACACACACACAGACACACACACAGACAGACACACACACAGACAGACACACACACAGACACACACAGACACACACACACAGACACACACACAGACAGACACACATACAGACAGACACACACACAGACACACACACACACAGACACACACACATACACACACAGACACACACACACAGACACACACACAGACACAGACACACACACAGACAGACACACACACAGACACACACACAGACACACACACACACACAGACACACACACATACACACACAGACACACACACAGACACACACACAGACAGACACACACAGACAGACACACACACACAGACACACAGACACACACACACACAGACAGACACACACACAGACAGACACACACACACAGACACACACACAGACAGACACACACACACAGACACACACACAGACAGACACACACACAGACACACACACAGACACACAGACACACACACACAGACACACACAGACACACAGACACACACACAGACACCACGTGCACCACGTGTCACAACGTCAGTCTGTGCTAAGGGCTTCATTATTGAAGCTCCGTCATTAATTGAAGCTCTGTCGTCCCGACAGGTTTGTTCCTTTCACCTGAAGAAGGCCGCTTGTGTCGTGGCCGAAACGTCGTGAGAATTTTATTGTGTTTTATTTTATTATTTTATCATTCTCATTCTACGTGGTGGTGGTGACTTTAATACCGAAAGAACCAAAGAAGATACTCTACGGGTCTCTGTGTGAGTCACTGGGTCTCTATGTGAGTCTGTGGGTCTCTGTGTGAGTCTATGGGTCTCTGTGTGAGTAGTCTATGGGTCTCTGTGTGAGTAGTCTATGGGTCTCTGTGTGAGTTTATGGGACTTTGTGTGAGTAGTCTATGGGTCTTTGTGTGAGTAGTCTATGGGTCTTTGTGTGAGTCAATGGGTCTCTGTGTGAGTAGTCTATGGGTCTCTGTGTGAGTCTAATTTTCTCTGTGTGAGTAGTCTGTGGGTCTCTGTGTGAGTCAATGGGTCTCTGTGTGAGTAGTCTGTGGGTCTCTGTGTGAGTAGTCTATGGGTCTCTGTGTGAGTCTAATTTTCTCTGTGTGAGTAGTCTGTGGGTCTCTGTGTGAGTCAGTGGGTCTCTGTGTGAGTTTATGGGTCTTTGTGTGAGTAGTCTATGGGTCTTTGTGTGAGTCTATGGGTCTCTATGCGAGTCAGTGGGTCTCTGTGTGAGTCAGTGGGTCTCTGTGTGAGTCTGTGGGTCTCTGTGTGAGTCTGGGTCTCTGTGTGAGTAGTCTATGGGTCTCTGTGTGAGTCTGTGGATCTCTGTGTGAGTAGTCTATGGGTCTCTGTGTGAGTTTTTGGGACTTTGTGTGAGTAGTCTATGGGTCTTTGTGTGAGTCAGTGGGTCTCTGTGTGAGTAGTCTATGGGTCTTTGTGTGAGTAGTCTATGGGTCTCTGTGTGAGTTTATGGGTCTTTGTGTGAGTAGTCTATGGGTCTCTGTGTGAGTTTATGGGTCTCTGTGTGAGTAGTCTATGGGTCTCTGTGTGAGTTTATGGGACTTTGTGTCATTAGTCTATGGGTCTTTGTGTGAGTCTATGGGTCTCTATGCGAGTCAATGGGTCTCTGTGTGAGTCTAATTTTCTCTGTGTGAGTCTAATTTTCTCTGTGTGAGTCTAATAATCTCTGTGTGAGTCTGTGGATCTCTGTGTGAGTAGTCTATGGGTCTCTGTGTGAGTTTATGGGACTTTGTGTGAGTAGTCTATGGGTCTTTGTGTGAGTCTACGGGTATCTGTGTGAGTCTAATTTTCTCTGTGTGAGTCTGTGGATCTTTGTGTGAGTAGTCTATGGGTCTCTGTGTGAGTCAATGGGTCTCTATGCGAGTCAGTGGGTCTCTGTGTGAGTCTGTGGATCTCTGTGTGCGTAGTCTATGGGTCTCTGTGTGAGTCTGTGGATCTCTGTGTGGTGAGTCTATGGGTCTCTGTGTGTGTAGTCTATGGGTCTCTGTGTGAGTAGTCTATGGGTCTCTGTGTGAGTAGTCTATGGGTCTCTGTGTGAGTAGTCTATGGGTCTCTGTGTGAGTAGTCTGTGGGTCTCTGTGTGAGTAGTCTATGGGTCTCTGTGTGAGTCTAATTTTCTCTGTGTGAGTAGTCTGTGGGTCTCTGTGTGAGTCAGTGGGTCTCTGTGTGAGTTTATGGGTCTTTGTGTGAGTAGTCTATGGGTCTTTGTGTGAGTCTATGGGTCTCTGTGTGAGTCTGGGTCTCTGTGTGAGTAGTCTATGGGTCTCTGTGTGAGTTTATGGGACTTTGTGTGAGTAGTCTATGGGTCTTTGTGTGAGTCTACGGGTATCTGTGTGAGTCTAATTTTCTCTGTGTGAGTCTGTGGATCTTTGTGTGAGTAGTCTATGGGTCTCTGTGTGAGTCAATGGGTCTCTATGCGAGTCAGTGGGTCTCTGTGTGAGTCTGTGGATCTCTGTGTACGTAGTCTATGGGTCTCTGTGTGAGTCTGTGGATCTCTGTGTGGTGAGTCTATGGGTCTCTGTGTGTGTAGTCTATGGGTCTCTGTGTGAGTAGTCTATGGGTCTCTGTGTGAGTAGTCTATGGGTCTCTGTGTGAGTAGTCTATGGGTCTCTGTGTGAGTAGTCTGTGGGTCTCTGTGTGAGTAGTCTATGGGTCTCTGTGTGAGTCTAATTTTCTCTGTGTGAGTAGTCTGTGGGTCTCTGTGTGAGTCAGTGGGTCTCTGTGTGAGTTTATGGGTCTTTGTGTGAGTAGTCTATGGGTCTTTGTGTGAGTCTATGGGTCTCTGTGTGAGTCTGGGTCTCTGTGTGAGTAGTCTATGGGTCTCTGTGTGAGTCTGTGGATCTCTGTGTGAGTAGTCTATGGGTCTCTGTGTGAGTTTTTGGGACTTTGTGTGAGTAGTCTATGGGTCTTTGTGTGAGTCTATGGGTATCTGTGTGAGTAGTCTATGGGTCTCTGTGTGAGTAGTCTATGGGTGTCTGTGTGATGAGTCTATGGGTCTCTGTGTGAGTCTAATAGTCTCTGTGTGAGTCTGTGGATCTCTGTGTGGTGAGTCTATGGGTCTCTGTGTGGTGAGTCTATGGATCTCTGTGTGAGTAGTCTATGGGTCTCTGTGTGATGAGTCTATGGGTCTCTGTGTGGTGAGTCTATGGGTCTCTGTGTGATGAGTCTATGGGTCTCTGTGTGAGTAGTCTGTGGGTCTCTGTGTGAGTAGTCTGTGGGTCTCTGTGTGATGAGTCTATGGGTCTCTGTGTGGTGAGTCTATGGGTCTCTGTGTGATGAGTCTGTGGGTCTCTGTGTGAGTAGTCTGTGGGTCTCTGTGTGATGAGTCTATGGGTCTCTGTGTGGTGAGTCTATGGGTCTCTGTGTGATGAGTCTATGGGTCTCTGTGTGAGTAGTCTGTGGGTCTCTGTGTGGTGAGTCTATGGGTCTCTGTGTGGTGAGTCTATGGGTCTCTGTGTGAGTAGTCTATGGGTCTCTGTGTGAGTAGTCTATGGGTCTCTGTGTGGTGAGTCTATGGGTCTCTGTGTAAGTAGTCTATGGGTCTCTGTGTGGTGAGTCTATGGGTCTCTGTGTGAGTAGTCTATGGGTCTCTGTGTGAGTAGTCTATGAGTCTCTGTGTGAGTAGTCTATGGGTGTCTGTGTGAGTAGTCTAGGGGTCTCTGTGTGGTGAGTCTATGGGTCTCTGTGTGGTGAGTCTATGGGTGTCTGTGTGGTGAGTCTATGGGTCTCTGTGTGGTGAGTCTATGGGTCTCTGTGTGACGAGTCTATGGGTCTCTGTGTGGTGAGTCTATGGGTCTCTGTGTGAGTAGTCTGTGGGTCTCTGTGTGAGTAGTCTATGGGTCTCTGTGTGGTGAGTCTATGGGTCTCTGTGTGGTGAATCTATGGGTCTCTGTGTGAGTAGTCTGTGGGTCTCTGTGTGAGTAGTCTATGGGTCTCTGCGTGGTGAGTCTATGGGTCTCTGTGTGGTGAGTCTATGGGTCTCTATGTGGTGAGTCTATGGGTCTCTGTGTGGTGAGTCTATGGATCTCTGTGTGGTGAGTCTATGGGTCTCTGTGTGAGTAGTCTATGGGTCTCTGTGTGAGTAGTCTATGGGTCTCTGTGTGAGTAGTCTATGAGTCTCTGTGTGAGTAGTCTATGGGTCTCTGTGTGAGTAGTCTATTGGTCTCTGTGTGGTGAGTCTATGGGTCTCTGTGTGAGTCTGTGGATCTCTGTGTGAGTAGTCTATGGGTCTCTGTGTGAGTTTTTGGGACTTTGTGTGAGTAGTCTATGGGTCTTTGTGTGAGTCAGTGGGTCTCTGTGTGAGTAGTCTATGGGTCTTTGTGTGAGTAGTCTATGGGTTTCTGTGTGAGTTTATGGGTCTTTGTGTGAGTAGTCTATGGGTCTCTGTGTGAGTTTATGGGTCTCTGTGTGAGTAGTCTATGGGTCTCTGTGTGAGTTTATGGGACTTTGTGTCATTAGTCTATGGGTCTTTGTGTGAGTCTATGGGTATCTGTGTTAGTCAATGGGTCTCTGTGTGAGTCAGTGGGTCTCTGTGTGAGTCTAATTTTCTCTGTGCGAGTCTGTGGATCTCTGTGTGAGTAGTCTATGGGTCTCTGTGTGAGTAGTCTATGGGTCTTTGTGTGAGTCTATGGGTCTCTATGCGAGTCAATGGGTCTCTGTGTGAGTCTAATTTTCTCTGTGTGAG
The DNA here is from genome assembly GCF_048934315.1 of Petromyzon marinus. Taxonomy (NCBI): domain Eukaryota; kingdom Metazoa; phylum Chordata; class Hyperoartia; order Petromyzontiformes; family Petromyzontidae; genus Petromyzon; species Petromyzon marinus. The sequence continues at coordinate 1,791,060 of NW_027422939.1, read as the reverse complement.
TCTAATTTTCTCTGTGTGAGTCTAATAATCTCTGTGTGAGTCTTTGGATCTCTGTGTGAGTAGTCTATGGGTCTCTGTGTGAGTTTATGGGACTTGGTGTGAGTAGTCTATGGGTCTTTGTGTGAGTCTACGGGTATCTGTGTGAGTCTAATTTTCTCTGTGTGAGTCTGTGGATCTTTGTGTGAGTAGTCTATGGGTCTCTGTGTGAGTCAATGGGTCTCTATGCGAGTCAGTGGGTCTCTGTGTGAGTCTGTGGATCTCTGTGTGCGTAGTCTATGGGTCTCTGTGTGAGTCTGTGGATCTCTGTGTGGTGAGTCTATGGGTCTCTGTGTGCGTAGTCTATGGGTCTCTGTGTGAGTAGTCTATGGGTCTCTGTGTGAGTAGTCTATGGGTCTCTGTGTGAGTAGTCTATGGGTCTCTGTGTGAGTAGTCTATGGGTCTCTGTGTGGTGAGTCTATGGGTCTCTGTGTGAGTAGTCTATGGGTCTCTGTGTGGTGAGTCTATGGGTCTCTGTGTGAGTAGTCTATGGGTCTCTGTGTGAGTAGTCTATGAGTCTCTGTGTGAGTAGTCTATGGGTGTCTGTGTGAGTAGTCTAGGGGTCTCTGTGTGGTGAGTCTATGGGTCTCTGTGTGGTGAGTCTATGGGTGTCTGTGTGGTGAGTCTATGGGTCTCTGTGTGGTGAGTCTATGGGTCTCTGTGTGACGAGTCTATGGGTCTTTGTGTGGTGAGTCTATGGGTCTCTGTGTGAGTAGTCTGTGGGTCTCTGTGTGAGAAGTCTATGGGTCTCTGTGTGGTGAGTCTATGGGTCTCTGTGTGGTGAGTCTATGGGTCTCTGTGTGAGTAGTCTGTGGGTCTCTGTGTGAGTAGTCTATGGGTCTCTGCGTGGTGAGTCTATGGGTCTCTGTGTGGTGAGTCTATGGGTCTCTATGTGGTGAGTCTATGGGTCTCTGTGTGGTGAGTCTATGGATCTCTGTGTGGTGAGTCTATGGGTCTCTGTGTGAGTAGTCTATGGGTCTCTGTGTGAGTAGTCTATGGGTCTCTGTGTGAGTAGTCTATGAGTCTCTGTGTGAGTAGTCTATGGGTCTCTGTGTGAGTAGTCTATTGGTCTCTGTGTGGTGAGTCTATGGGTCTCTGTGTGAGTCTGTGGATCTCTGTGTGAGTAGTCTATGGGTCTCTGTGTGAGTTTTTGGGACTTTGTGTGAGTAGTCTATGGGTCTTTGTGTGAGTCAGTGGGTCTCTGTGTGAGTAGTCTATGGGTCTTTGTGTGAGTAGTCTATGGGTCTCTGTGTGAGTTTATGGGTCTTTGTGTGAGTAGTCTATGGGTCTCTGTGTGAGTTTATGGGTCTCTGTGTGAGTAGTCTATGGGTCTCTGTGTGAGTTTATGGGACTTTGTGTCATTAGTCTATGGGTCTTTGTGTGAGTCTATGGGTATCTGTGTTAGTCAATGGGTCTCTGTGTGAGTCAGTGGGTCTCTGTGTGAGTCTAATTTTCTCTGTGCGAGTCTGTGGATCTCTGTGTGAGTAGTCTATGGGTCTCTGTGTGAGTAGTCTATGGGTCTTTGTGTGAGTCTATGGGTCTCTATGCGAGTCAATGGGTCTCTGTGTGAGTCTAATTTTCTCTGTGTGAGTCTAATTTTCTCTGTGTGAGTCTAATAATCTCTGTGTGAGTCTTTGGATCTCTGTGTGAGTAGTCTATGGGTCTCTGTGTGAGTTTATGGGACTTGGTGTGAGTAGTCTATGGGTCTTTGTGTGAGTCTACGGGTATCTGTGTGAGTCTAATTTTCTCTGTGTGAGTCTGTGGATCTTTGTGTGAGTAGTCTATGGGTCTCTGTGTGAGTCAATGGGTCTCTATGCAAGTCAGTGGGTCTCTGTGTGAGTCTGTGGATCTCTGTGTGCGTAGTCTATGGGTCTCTGTGTGAGTCTGTGGATCTCTGTGTGGTGAGTCTATGGGTCTCTGTGTGCGTAGTCTATGGGTCTCTGTGTGAGTAGTCTATGGGTCTCTGTGTGAGTAGTCTATGGGTCTCTGTGTGAGTAGTCTATGGGTCTCTGTGTGAGTAGTCTGTGGGTCTCTGTGTGAGTAGTCTATGGGTCTCTGTGTGAGTCTAATTTTCTCTGTGTGAGTAGTCTGTGGGTCTCTGTGTGAGTCAGTGGGTCTCTGTGTGAGTTTATGGGTCTTTGTGTGAGTAGTCTATGGGTCTTTGTGTGAGTCTATGGGTCTCTGTGTGAGTCTGGGTCTCTGTGTGAGTAGTCTATGGGTCTCTGTGTGAGTCTGTGGATCTCTGTGTGAGTAGTCTATGGGTCTCTGTGTGAGTTTTTGGGACTTTGTGTGAGTAGTCTATGGGTCTTTGTGTGAGTCTATGGGTATCTGTGTGAGTAGTCTATGGGTCTCTGTGTGAGTAGTCTATGGGTCTCTGTGTGAGTAGTCTGTGGGTCTCTGTGTGAGTAGTCTATGGGTCTCTGTGTGAGTCTAATTTTCTCTGTGTGAGTAGTCTGTGGGTCTCTGTGTGAGTCAGTGGGTCTCTGTGTGAGTTTATGGGTCTTTGTGTGAGTAGTCTATGGGTCTTTGTGTGAGTCTATGGGTCTCTGTGTGAGTCTGGGTCTCTGTGTGAGTAGTCTATGGGTCTCTGTGTGAGTCTGTGGATCTCTGTGTGAGTAGTCTATGGGTCTCTGTGTGAGTTTTTGGGACTTTGTGTGAGTAGTCTATGGGTCTTTGTGTGAGTCTATGGGTATCTGTGTGAGTAGTCTATGGGTCTCTGTGTGAGTAGTCTATGGGTGTCTGTGTGATGAGTCTATGGGTCTCTGTGTGAGTCTAATAGTCTCTGTGTGAGTCTGTGGATCTCTGTGTGTTGAGTCTATGGGTCTCTGTGTGGTGAGTCTATGGGTCTCTGTGTGAGTAGTCTATGGGTCTCTGTGTGATGAGTCTATGGGTCTCTGTGTGGTGAGTCTATGGGTCTCTGTGTGGTGAGTCTATGGGTCTCTGTGTGATGAGTCTGTGGGTCTCTGTGTGAGTAGTCTGTGGGTCTCTGTGTGATGAGTCTATGGGTCTCTGTGTGGTGAGTCTATGGGTCTCTGTGTGATGAGTCTATGGGTCTCTGTGTGAGTAGTCTGTGGGTCTCTGTGTGGTGAGTCTATGGGTCTCTGTGTGGTGAGTCTATGGGTCGCTGTGTGAGTAGTCTATGGGTCTCTGTGTGAGTAGTCTATGGGTCTCTGTGTGGTGAGTCTATGGGTCTCTGTGTGAGTAGTCTATGGGTCTCTGTGTGGTGAGTCTATGGGTCTCTGTGTGAGTAGTCTATGGGTCTCTGTGTGAGTAGTCTATGGGTGTCTGTGTGAGTAGTCTAGGGGTCTCTGTGTGGTGAGTCTATGGGTCTCTGTGTGGTGAGTCTATGGGTGTCTGTGTGGTGAGTCTATGGGTCTCTGTGTGGTGAGTCTATGGGTCTCTGTGTGACGAGTCTATGGGTCTCTGTGTGGTGAGTCTATGGGTCTCTGTGTGAGTAGTCTGTGGGTCTCTGTGTGAGTAGTCTATGGGTCTCTGTGTGGTGAGTCTATGGGTCTCTGTGCGGTGAGTCTATGGGTCTCTGTGTGAGTAGTCTGTGGGTCTCTGTGTGAGTAGTCTATGGGTCTCTGCGTGGTGAGTCTATGGGTCTCTGTGTGGTGAGTCTATGGGTCTCTATGTGGTGAGTCTATGGGTCTCTGTGTGGTGAGTCTATGGATCTCTGTGTGGTGAGTCTATGGGTCTCTGTGTGAGTAGTCTATGGGTCTCTGTGTGAGTAGTCTATGGGTCTCTGTGTGAGTAGTCTATGAGTCTCTGTGTGAGTAGTCTATGGGTCTCTGTGTGAGTAGTCTATGGGTCTCTGTGTGGTGAGTCTATGGGTCTCTGTGTGGTGAGTCTATGGGTCTCTGTGTGAGTAGTCTGTGGGTCTCTGTGTGAGTAGTCCATGAATGAGATTTTAGAGTCAAACACAAACACAAAGATCCCCCACGTAGCCTTGGAGGCTGTCGGAGCGAGTGCCGCTAGTGGCGAGCAGCAGCAGCGGCGCTTACGAAGGGGGCCAAAGGCGCCGCCCCCCTGCCCGGCCGCCTTTGTCTCCCCCCGGCCGCCAACTTCGCCACGGCGCCCCCCGGTGTCTCTATTTTAGTTTTAGCCTGAGTCGACCCCAGGGGGAGGCCCAGGACCGACTCCTCGCTCGCCGCTCCCCGCGGGGGTCAAGGTCACGGTGACCTTGACCCCCGCGGGGTGTCGAGGGGCTCCATGCGGGGGGGGCGGGGGTCACGCCGCACCGCTCGCCGGGGAGACAAAGGGGGTCCAGGGGGGTCCGGGCGCTCACCACTTGGCCCCCCACCAACCCCGCAATGTTACCGGCGGCTCGCACCCCAAGGGTCTCGTTGCAGGCGATCGTACGGAGGAGGAGGAGGAGGGGGAGGAGGGGGAGGAGGAGGGGGAGGAGGGGGAGGAGGAGGATGAGTAGGAGGAGGAGGATGAGTAGGAGGAGGAGGATGAGTAGGAGGATGAGTAGGAGGAGGATGAGTAGGATGAGTAGGAGGATGAGGGGGAGGAGGAGGAGGATGAGTAGGAGGATGAGGGGGAGGAGGAGGAGGAGGGGGAGGAGTAGTAGGAGGATGAGTAGGAGGAGGATGAGTAGTAGGATGAGTAGGATGAGTAGTAGTAGGAGGATGAGTAGGAGTAGGATGAGTAGTAGGATGAGTAGTAGGAGGATGAGTAGGTGGAGGATGAGTAGGAGGAGTAGGATGAGTAGTAGGATGAGTAGGAGGATGAGTAGTAGGATGAGTAGTAGGATGAGTAGTAGGAGGAGGATGAGTAGGATGAGTAGTAGTAGGAGGATGAGTAGGAGTAGGATGAGTAGTAGGATGAGTAGTAGGAGGAGGAGGAGGATGAGTAGTACAATGAGTAGTAGGATGAGTAGTAGTAGGATGAGTAGTAGGAGGAGGATGAGTAGTAGTAGGATGAGTAGTAGGATGAGTAGTAGGAGGAGGATGATGAGTAGGATGAGTAGTAGTAGGATGAGGAGGAGGATGAGGAAGAGGAGGATGATGAGTAGTACGATGAGTAGTAGTAGGATGAGTAGTAGTAGGATGAGTAGTAGGATGAGTAGTAGGAGGATGAGTAGTAGGATGAGTAGTAGGAGGAGGAGGAGGAGGATGAGTAGTAGTAGGATGAGTAGTAGGATGAGTAGTAGGATGAGTAGTAGGAGGAGGAGGATGAGTAGTAGTAGGATGAGGAGGAGGAGGAGGAGGATGATGAGTAGGATGAGTAGTAGTAGGAGGATGATGAGTAGTAGGATGAGTAGGAGGGGCGGCGTCTTCACCGCGTGTCTCTGATGGCTCCAGGATGGCTTCAGACCGAGGCAGTGCCGGGCCGTTGCCGTGCGGTGTCCGGACGGCAATGTTGGGCGGCGGCGGCGGCGGTGACGGCGACGGTGGCGGTGACGGTGACGGCGGTGACCGGCAGGGCGGTGCCGTGGCCGCTGGCGGCGGCGGCGCTGCCAGGAAGGGCGAGGAGGTGGTGGTGGTGGAGGTGGAGGTGGCGGTAATGATGGAGGAGAAGAGCGAGGAGGTGGAGGATGAGAAGGGTGCGGAGGAGGAGGATGAGAAGGGTGGGGAGGAGAAGGATGAGAAGGATGGGGAGGAGGAGGTGGATGATGAGAAGGTTGATGATGAGGTGGATGATGAGAAGGGCGACAGTGAGGAGGTGGGGGCCTCCTCCTCCCACGCCGGCATCAAGCGTCAGCGGAGCCACAGGGGGAGGGGCAGCCGTGGAGTGTCCCTCCCTCACCTGGGGCTGGAGAAACAAAGGTACACATACACATACACATTTATATACACACATATATATATACATACACACATACGCTTGTGCCAGGCCATGTGCACCTTGAAGCCACATGAAGTGTCGAACACCCGCTGGCAGGAGGTCACGGGGCAGACCCAGGTGCCACGGGTTGACTGAGATGACTGGCTGATGCACCACCTGTGCCCCCTACTGTGCCAACCTGCTGTGCTTTAGCCACCCGGCGCTCCGCTCGTTGTTCTGAGCATCGCTCCTCCGCCCTCCGTTGTTGTTGGAGGGCGACTGCCTCCAACTGCCCAGTAGCATCCTTCACGAGCCTCCTCCACGGAGGCCGATCTTGACACCGCTGGTACCAGTCATCGGCAAGTCCACTAAGCTCCACGTCCTCCTGTACCACATCACTCCATCTCTTCTCTAGCCCGTGCCGCGCCTGTTTATCCCCCTCGATCCGGCCGAACAAAAGCTGTTTGGGTATGCGGTGGCTGGGCAGGCGGGCTACATGACCCAGCCATCGCAGCCTTGCCTGCCGGAGGAGCTCACCGATGGGACCCTGCCCAGATCTTTCAAGGATTTGTGAGCTTCTCACACAATCCAGCCTGGTTAAACCCAGGAAGGATCGTAGGCAGGCCAGCCTAAATGTTTCTAACCGGCGAAGATGTTCCATTAGGGGTGTCCACGTTTCGCAAGCGTAGAGAAGGGAGGGAATGACCGTGGCTGAGAAGACCTGAAGCTTTGTGCGGAGTGATAGACCAGGTAGCTTCCACACAGCGTTACGCAACCAATGAAAAGATATTGCTGCTCGAGTGATTCGGAGTGAGACCTCTGCTGTTAAACCAGAACCGGTCATGAGCACACTGCCAAGGTATGGGAAACTCTCCACTCTCTCCACAACTGCCCTATCACCAATTGGGAGTTGTGGGGATGGAGTGTCCAATGGTACAAAATACCCAGGCAGGTGCTTAGTTTTGGTGGGGCTGATGGTAAGGCTCCACCTCTTAGTGGCACACTCCAGGTTCAGCAGCAGCGCCTCCAACTCCTCCTCTGAGTGAGCAGCAATTACCAGATCATCGGCATACATAACATGGTTGAGCAATAGGGAGCAATCCCTTTACCGCACCCGGGCATCGATCAGCCTCCCATTGTATTTGTACCAAATGGAAATTCCTCTGGTATAGCTATTGAAGGGCTTCAAGAACTACGTGGTCAAAATGGATGTTAAATCATGTGGGAGCCAGAGGACATCCCTGTCGCACCCCAAGGTGTACAGGGAATGGCTCTGACTCCCGGCCACGTAGTTTTACCCGGGCCCGCTCACCATCATGAAGGTCCTTAATGATTGTGAGCAGAGGGTCAGGGACTCCGAAAGCACGAAGAACGACCCAGAGCCCAGGCCTACTGATGGTATCATAGGCCTTGACAAGGTCAATAAAGCAGAGATGTAGGTCTTGTTGGAATTCCCTACACCTCTGCTGTAGCAGACGGACAGAAAATATGGCATCTGTGCAGGACTGCCCTTTGCTGAAACCGCATTGGGGCTCCGCAAGCCTCTCCTCAGCGTGCCTAGCAAGGTGATGTTGAATAATCCTTGCCAGGACCTTTCCCGGCACACTGGGGAGTGAGATGCCCCTGTAGTTGTTACAGTATGTGCAGTCCCCCTTCTTAAAGAGGGGGACCACCAGGGCATCCTTCAAATCCTGCAAAACCCATCCAGTGGTCCAGACTGTTATGATGTCATGTAGGGCAGTCTGTGCACAGACACCACCCTCCCGCAGGATTTCGCTTGGGAGATCATCTCTGCCTGGTGCCTTTCCTGGTCTCAGACTCTGGATCGCCCTCAGTACTTCCTCAACAAATGGCACTTCAGCCAGCCACTCCCAGGGGGTGACTTCCTCCTCCAATTTTTGAGGTACCGCAGACTCAGCAGGGTCATCCCCATTTTGTGCCACGTTGTTTTCCTGGCTGAGGGATTTCCCCTCCCCCAGGACCTCACAGAAATGCTCAGCAAATCTGCAAACCTGTTCCTGGGGTCGGAGATTGGATCACTGTTCTTTCCTCTAATGATGGTAATAGGTGAGGCGCTGCAGGTTACTTTTTGATGGAATTAAAGAGCTATTTGTGATCGCGGGCCACTGAGGCAGACTACATTTCCTCAGCAACCCGCGACCACCACCCGTCCTTGCCTCACGGTTCTCCGAACCTCCGAGCGAAGGCTGCGGTAAGCCTCTTCATACTCCGACGTGGGATGCTATAGCCGATGAGAGTGGGCCTGTCGCTTTTTCTCAGCCAGCCTGAACACCTCTTCTGTCAGCCAGGGTCTCTGGGGAGGTCTGGACCGCGTACCTAAAGCAGCCATTGCAGCTGCATGACCCACAGTCCTAAACCTCGCCCATTTACCCTCGATATCAGGAGGAGTGGGGGTCGATGCCAACCCCAGCCGCAAGCGATGATGAATTTCTCGCTTGCAACTTTCATCAGATAACTGAGACCAGGCCATTTTAGGTTGGAATGGGGTCCTGGGTGTACACCAACCACCGGAGTGGAAGAATGGCAGGCGCATCTTACAGATGACTAGTCGATGGTCAGAGGGCAGATCAGCTCCACGGTAGGTCCTGGTGTCAAGGACATGGGCTCGCATTCGCTGTTCTGTCACGATGTAGACCAGCAGATGTTCTTGCTTGGACCCGGCATGCATCCATGATGTTGTGTGGATGCGCCGATGCCGGAACAGTGTGTTGGTAATTACAAGCCCATGGGCTGCACAAAGATCTAGCAGCCTCCTGCCGTTGTTATTGAGCTGATGTAGTTGCCTCTGTGGATGTGTAGGCCTTTACTTTAACATCTATTTCTGTGACCAGTCACAAGCTAATCCCTCAGCTATTTCAATGCTAAATTACTAGGTGCCTCTGTGGATGTGTAGGCCTTTACTTTAACATCTATTCCTGTGACCAGTCACAGGCTAATCCCTCAGCTATTTCAATGCTAAATTACTAGTTGCCTCTGTGGATGTGTAGGTTTTGACTTTAACATAGCCATTCCTGTGACCAGTCACAAGCTAATCCCTCAGCTATTTCAATGCTAAATTACTAGTTGCCTCTGTGGATGTGTAGGCCTTTACTTTAACATCTACTCCTGTGACCAGTCACAAGCTAATCCCTCAGCTATTTGATATGTAAACCCCCTTTGTCAAGGTGCCTCACTTCTCCCAACCAGCTTAAAAGTCGCTACGAATCTTAACAGCGTTCATTAAAGCTCTGTGGATGTGTAGGCCTTTACTTTAACATCTATTCCTGTGACCAGTCACAAGCTAATCCCTCAGCTATTTCAATGCTACATTACTAGTTGCCTCTGTGGATGTGTAGGTTTTGACTTGAACATAGCCATTCCTGCGACCAGTCACAAGCTAATCCCTCAGCTATTTCAATGCTAAATTACTAGTTGCCTCTGTGGATGTGTAGGTTTTGACTTTAACATAGCCATTCCTGTGACCAGTCACAAGCTAATCCCTCAGCTATTTGCACAAGCTAATCCCTTAGCTATTTCAATGCTAAATTACTAGTTACCTCTGTGGATGTGTAGGTTTTGACTTTAACATCTATTTCTGTGACCAGTCACAAGCTAATCCCTCAGCTATTTCAATGCTAAATTACTAGTTGCCTCTGTGGATGTGTAGGTTTTGACTTTAACATAGCCATTACTGTGACCAGTCACAAGCTAATCCCTCAGCTATTTGCACAAGCTAATCCCTTAGCTATTTCAATGCTAAATTACTAGTTGCCTCTGTGGATGTGTAGGTTTTGACTTTAACATCTATTTCTGTGACCAGTCACAAGCTAATCCCTCAGCTATTTCAATGCTAAATTACTAGTTGCCTCTGTGGATGTGTAGGTTTTGACTTTAACATAGCCATTCCTGTGACCAGTCACAAGCTAATCCCTCAGCTATTTGCACAAGCTAATCCCTCAGCTATTTCAATGCTAAATTACTAGTTGCCTCTGTGGATGTGTAGGTTTTGACTTTAACATCTATTTCTGTGACCAGTCACAAGCTAATCCCTCAGCTATTTCAATGCTAAATTACTAGTTGCCTCTGTGGATGTGTAGGCCTTTACTTTAACATAGCCATTCCTGTGACCAGTCACAAGCTAATCCCTCAGCTATTTCAATGCTAAATTACTAGTTGCCTCTGTGGATGTGTAGGTTTTGACTTTAACATAGCCATTCCTGTGACCAGTCACAAGCTAATCCCTCAGCTATTTCAATGCTAAATTACTAGTTGCCTCTGTGGATGTGTAGGCCTTTACTTTAACATCTATTTCTGTGACCAGTCACAAGCTAATCCCTCAGCTATTTCAATGCTAAATTAATAGTTGCCTCTGTGGATGTGTAGGTTTTGACTTTAACATAGCCATTCCCGTGACCAGTCACAAGCTAATCACTCAGCTATTTGCACAAGCTAATCCCTTAGCTATTTCAATGCTAAATTACTAGTTGCCTCTGTGGATGTGTAGGTTTTGACTTTAACATCTATTCCTGTGACCAGTCACAAGCTAATCCCTCAGCTATTTCAATGCTAAATTACTAGTTGCCTCTGTGGATGTGTAGGCCTTTACTTTAACATCTATTCCTGTGACCAGTCACAAGCTAATCCCTCAGCTATTTCAATGCTTAATTACTAGTTGCCTCTGTGGATGTGTAGGTTTTGACTTTAACATAGCCATTCCTGTGACCAGTCACAAGCTAATCCCTCAGCTATTTGCACAAGTTAGCTATTTCAATGCTAAATTACTAGTTGCCTCTGTGGATGTGTAGGCCTTTACTTTAACATAGCCATTCCTGTGACCAGTCACAAGCTAATCCCTCAGCTATTTCAATGCTAAATTACTAGTTGCCTCTGTGGATGTGTAGGTTTTGACTTTAACATAGCTATTTCTGTGACCAGTCACAAGCTAATCCCTTAGCTATTTCAATGCTAAATTACTAGTTGCCTCTGTGGATGTGTAGGTTTTGACTTTAACATAGCCATTCCCGTGACCAGTCACAAGCTAATCCCTCAGCTATTTGATATGTAAACCCCTTTGTCAAGGTGCCTCACTTCTCCCAACCAGCTTAAAAGTCGCTACGAATCTTAACAGCGTTCATTGAAGCTCTGTGGATGTGTAGGCCTTTACTTTAACATCTATTTCTGTTTCGATTTAAAGCTTTCGTGACTGCAATGATTCATCTTCTTTGGTTCTTTCGGTAAAGTCACGTAGAATGAGAATAAAATAATAAATTGATAAAATAAAATAACACAATAATATTCTCACGACGTTTCGGCCACAACACAAGCGGCCTTCATCAGGTGAAGGGACGAGACTGTCTGGTAGGACAGCGCTGGAGTGAAAGAGCCACGTTCAGATCACGACCTTTAAGCTGTGTGAGAGGAACAAAGCGCCTTGACAAAGGAATTAGCATATAATTTAGCATTGAAATGGCTGAATGATTAGCTTGTGACTGGTCACAGAAATAGCTATGTTAAAAGTTAAAGCATACACATCCGCAGAGGCACCCATTGTTAAAGGAATTAGCATAGAATTTAGCATTGAAATATCTGAGTTAAAGCATACACATCCGCAGAGGCACCCCTTGACAAAGGAATTAGCATAGAATTTAGCATTGAAATAGCTAAGTTAAGGCATACACATCCGCAGAGGCACCCCTTGACAATGGGGTGCCTCTGGGTCTCTGTGTGGTGCGTGCCGCTGTGGGTGAGTGTTGTCAATGTGGTTACCCACAGCCCCGTCTTCGGCCGAGGAATGGAGCGGAAGAAGCTAAGACGCAGCTGGGGGCCACCGGCCGGCTCTAAGGTGTGTGTGTGTGTACGTGTGTGTGTGTGTGTACGTGTGTGTGTGTGTACGTGTGTGTGTGTAGGTGTGTGTGTGTGTGTACGTGTGTGTGTGTGTACGTGTGTGTGTGTGTACGTGTGTGTGTGTGTACGTGTGTGTGTGTACGTGTGTGTGTGTGTACGTGTGTGTGTGTGTACGTGTGTGTGTGTGTGTGCGTGTGTGTGTGTATGTGTGTGTACATGTGTATGTCTGTGTGTGTACGTGTGTGTGTGTGTGTACATGTGTGTATGTGTGTGTGTACATGTGTGTGTGTGTGTACGTGTGTACGTGTGTGTGTACGTGTGTGTGTGTGTACGTGTGTGTGTGTGTGTACGTGTGTGTGTGTACGTGTGTGTGTGTACGTGTGTGTGTGTGTACGTGTGTGTGTGTGTACGTGTGTGTACATGTGTATGTCTGTGTGTGTACGTGTGTGTGTGTGTGTACATGTGTGTATGTGTGTGTGTACATGTGTGTGTGTGTGTTTACGTGTGTGTGTACGTGTGTGTGTGTACGTGTGTGTACGTGTGTGTGTGTGTGTACGTGTGTGTGTGTGTACGTGTGTGTACATGTGTATGTCTGTGTGTGTACGTGTGTGTGTGTGTGTACATGTGTGTATGTGTGTGTGTACATGTGTGTGTGTGTGTGTACGTGTGTGTGTACGTGTGTGTGTGTGTACGTGTGTGTGTGTACGTGTGTACGTGTGTGTGTGTGTACGTGTGTGTGTGTGTGTACGTGTGTGTGTGTACGTGTGTGTGTGTGTGTGTACGTGTGTGTGTGTGTGTGTACGTGTGTGTGTGTATGTGTGTGTACATGTGTATGTCTGTGTGTGTACGTGTGTGTGTGTGTGTACATGTGTGTATGTGTGTGTGTACATGTGTGTGTGTGTGTACGTGTGTGTGTACGTGTGTGTGTGTACGTGTGTGTGTGTGTGTACGTGTGTGTGTGTACGTGTGTGTGTGTACGTGTGTGTGTGTGTACGTGTGTGTACATGTGTATGTCTGTGTGTGTACGTGTGTGTGTGTGTGTACATGTGTGTATGTGTGTGTGTACATGTGTGTGTGTGTGTGTGTACGTGTGTGTGTACGTGTGTGTGTGTACGTGTGTGTGTGTGTACGTGTGTGTGTGTACGTGTGTGTGTACGTGTGTGTGTGTGTACGTGTGTGTGTGTGTGTACGTGTGTGTGTGTGTACGTGTGTGTGTGTGTACGTGTGTGTGTGTACGTGTGTGTGTGTGTGTACGTGTGTGTGTGTGTACGTGTGTGTACATGTGTATGTCTGTGTGTGTACGTGTGTGTGTGTGTGTACATGTGTGTATGTGTGTGTGTACATGTGTGTGTACGTGTGTGTGTACGTGTGTGTGTGTACGTGTGTGTGTGTACGTGTGTGTGTGTGTACGTGTGTGTGTGTGTACGTGTGTGTACATGTGTATGTCTGTGTGTGTACGTGTGTGTGTGTGTGTACATGTGTGTATGTGTGTGTGTACATGTGTGTGTGTGTGTGTACGTGTGTGTGTACGTGTGTGTGTACGTGTGTGTGTGTACGTGTGTGTGTGTGTGTACGTGTGTGTGTGTACGTGTGTGTGTGTGTACGTGTGTGTGTGTGTGTGTACGTGTGTGTGTGTACGTGTGTGTGTGTGTACGTGTGTGTGTGTACGTGTGTGTGTGTGTGTGTACATGTGTGTGTGTGTACGTGTGTGTGTGTGTGTACGTGTGTGTGTGTGTACGTGTGTGTGTGTGTACGTGTGTGTGTGTACGTGTGTGTGTACGTGTGTGTGTGTGTACGTGTGTGTGTGTACGTGTGTGTGTGTGTACGTGTGTGTGTACGTGTGTGTGTGTGTACGTGTGTGTGTGTACGTGTGTGTGTACGTGTGTGTGTGTGTACGTGTGTGTGTGTGTGTGTACGTGTGTGTGTGTACGTGTGTGTACGTGTGTGTGTGTACGTGTGTGTTTGTACGTGTGTGTGTGTGTACGTGTGTGTGTGTGTACGTGTGTGTGTGTACGTGTGTGTGTGTACGTGTGTGTGTACGTGTGTGTGTGTACGTGTGTGTGTGTGTACGTGTGTGTGTGTACGTGTGTGTGTGTACGTGTGTGTGTGTACGTGTGTGTGTGTGTACGTGTGTGTGTGTGTACGTGTGTGTGTGTGTGTACGTGTGTGTGTACGTGTGTGTGTGTGTACGTGTGTGTGTGTGTGTGTACGTGTGTGTGTGTGTACGTGTGTGTGTACGTGTGTGTACGTGTGTGTGTGTGTACGTGTGTGTGTGTGTACGTGTGTGTGTACGTGTGTGTGTGTGTGTACGTGTGTGTGTGTGTACGTGTGTGTGTGTGTACGTGTGTGTGTGTGTACGTGTGTGTGTGTGTACGTGTGTGTGTGTGTGTGTACGTGTGTGTGTGTACGTGTGTGTGTGTGTAGGTGTGTGTACGTGTGTGTGTGTGTGTACGTGTGTGTGTGTGTGTACGTGTGTGTATGTGTGTGTGTGTACATGTGTATGTCTGTGTGTGTACGTGTGTGTGTGTACATGTGTGTGTGTGTGTGTACGTGTGTGTGTGTGTACGTGTGTGTGTGTGTGTGTGTACGTGTGTGTGTGTGTGTGTACGTGTGTGTGTGTGTACGTGTGTGTGTGTGTGCCCCCACCGAAGATGAACATCCGTGGAGGGATGCAGGCAAAGCCGATGAGTCAGATGCCTTCTATGACCTCCTGTCACAGGTGCTGGCTAAAGTGGCCCCTCGGGATAGAGTCATCATGTTGGGTGACTTCAATGCCCGAGTTGGTCATGATACTGGCACCTGGCCTGGAGTGATTGGAGGGCATGGGCCAGATCAGCTCAATAACAACGGTAGGAGGCTGCTAGATTTTTGTGCAGCCCATGGGCTTGTAATTACCAACACGCTGTTCCGGCATCGGCGCATCCACACAACATCATGGATGCATGCCGGGTCCAAGCAAGAACATCTGCTGGACTACATAGTGACGGACCAGCGAATGCGAGCCCATGTCCTTGACACCAGGACCTACCGTGGAGCTGATCTGCCCTCTGACCATCGACTAGTCATCTGTAAGATGCGCCTGCCATTCTTCCACTCCGGTGGTGGGTGTACACCCAGGACCCCATTCCAACCTAAAGTGGCCTGGTCTCAGTTATCTGATGAAAGTTGCAAACGAGAATTTCATCATCGCTTGCGGCTGGGATTGGCATCGTCCCCGACTCCTCCTGATGTCGAGGGTAAATGGGCGAGGTTTAGGACTGTGACTCATGCAGCTGCAATGGCTGCTTTGGGTACGCGGTCCAGACCTCCCCAGACACCCTGGATGACAGAGGAGTTGTTCACGATGGTTGAGAAAAAGCGACAGGCCCACTGTCATCGGCTACAGAGTCCCACGTCAGAGAATGAGGAGGCTTACCGCAGCCTTCGCTCGGAGGTTCGGAGAGCCGTGAGGCGCTGCAAGGATGGGTGGTGGTCGCGGGTTGCTGAGGAGATGGAGTCTGCCTCAGTGGCCCGTGATCACAAATCTCTATTTAACTCCATCAAAAAAGTAACCTGCAGCGCCACACCTATTACCATCATTAGGGGAAAAAACGGCGATCAAATTTCCGACCCCCAGGAACAGGTTCGCAGATTTGCTGAGCATTTCTGTGAGGTCCTGGGGGAGGGAAAATCCCTCAGCCAGGAAAACATCGTGGCACAAAGTGAGGATGACCCTGCTGAGGCTGCGGTGCCTCAAATATTGGATGAAGTCACCCCCTGTGAGCGGCTGGCTGAGGTGCCATCTGCTGAGGAAGTATTGAAGGCGATCCGGAGTCTGAGACCAGGAAAGGCAGCGGGCAGAGATGATCTTCCAAGCGAAATGCTGAGGGAGGGTGGCGTTTGTGCACAGACTGCCCTATATGACATCATAACAACAGTCTGGACCACTGGACGGGTTCCGCAGGATTGGAAGGATGCCCTGGTGGTCCCCCTTTTTAAGAAGGGGGACCGCACAGACTGTAACAACTACAGGGGCATCTCACTCCTCAGTGTGCCGGGAAAGGTCCTGGCAAGGATTATTCAGCATCGCCTTGCCAGGCACGCTGAGGAGAGGCTTGCGGAGCCCCAATGCGGTTTCAGGAAAGGGCGGTCCTGCACAGATGCCATATTTTCTGTCCGTCTGCTACAGCAGAGGTGTAGGGAATTCCAACAAGACCTACATCTCTGCTTTATTGACCTGGTCAAGGCCTATGATACCATCAGTAGGCCTGGGCTCTGGGTCGTTCTTCGTGCTTTTGGAGTACCTGACCCTCTGCTCACGATCATTAAGGACCTTCATGATGGTGAGCGGGCCCGGGTAAAACTACGTGGCCGGGAGTCAGAGCCATTCCCTGTACACCTTGGGGTGCGACAGGGATGTCCTCTGGCTCCCACATTATTTAACATCTATTTTGACCACGTAGTTCGTGAAGCCTTCAATAGCTGTACCGGGGGAATCTCCATATGGTACAGATATAATGGGAGGCTAATCGATGCCCGGGTGCGGTCAAGGGATGGCTCCCTATTGCTCAACCACGTTATGTATGCTGATGACTTGGTAATAGCTGCTCAGTCAGAGGAGGAGTTGGAGACGCTGCTGCTGAGACTGGAGCGTGCCACTAAGAGGTGGGGCCTTACCATCAGCCCCACCAAAACCAAGCACCTGCCTGGGTATTTTGTACCATCGGACACTCCACCCCCACAACTCCCAATCGGTGATGGGGCAGTTGTGGAGAGAGTGGAGAGTTTCCCATACCTGGGCAGTGTGCTTATGACTGGCACCAGTTTAACAGCAGAGGTCTCACTCCGAATCAGTCGAGCGGCAATATCTTTTCATCGGTTGCGTAACGCTGTGTGGAAGCTACCTGGTCTGTCGCTCCGCACTAAGCTTCAGGTCTTCTCGGCCACGGTCATTCCCTCCCTTCTCTACGCTTGCGAAACGTGGACCCCCCTAATGGAACATCTTCGCCGGTTAGAAACATTTAGGCTGGCCTGCCTACGATCCATCCTGGGTTTAACCAGACTGGATTGTGTGAGGAGCTCACAAATCCTTGAAAGATCTGGGCAGGGTCCCATCGGTGAGCTCCTCCGGCAGGCAAGGCTGCGATGGCTGGGTCATGTTGCCCGCATGCCCAGCCACCGCATGCCGAAACAGCTTTTGTTTGGCCGGATTGAGGGGGCTAAGCGGGCGCGGCACAGGCTAGAGAAGAGATGGAGTGATGTGGTACAGGAGGACGTGGAGCTGAGTGGACTTGCCGATGACTGGTACCAGCGGTGTCAAGATCGGCCTCTGTGGAGGAGGCTCGTGAAGGATGCTACTGGGCAGATGGAGGCAGTCGCCCTCCAACAACAACGGAGGGCGGAGGAGCGACGCTCACAACAGCGAGCGGAGCGCCGGGTGGCTAAAGCACAGCAGGTTGGCACAGTAGGGGGCACAGGTGGTGCATCAGCCAGTCATCTCAGTCAGTCGACCCGTGGCACCTGGGTCTGCCCCGTGACCTCCTGCCAGCGGGCGTTCGACACTTCACGTGGCCTCAGGGTGCACATAGCCTGGCACAAGCGTCGTGGTGACGTCACCGCCACTTAGTGGCGAATGGCGGTTGTTGTTGTTGTTGTGTGTGTACGTGTGTGTGTGTGTACGTGTGTGTGTGTGTGTACGTGTGTACGTGTGTGTGTGTGTACGTGTGTGTGTGTGTACATGTGTGTGTGTGTGTGTGTACGTGTGTGTGTGTACATGTGTATGTCTGTGTGTGTACGTGTGTGTGTGTGTACGTGTGTGTGTGTGTGTACGTGTGTACGTGTGTGTGTGTACATGTGTACGTGTGTGTGTACGTGTGTGTGTGTGTACGTGTGTGTGTGTGTACGTGTGTGTGTGTACGTGTGTGTGTGTGTACATGTGTGTGTGTACGTTTGTGTGTGTACGTGTGTGTGTGTGTACGTGTGTGTGTGTGTGTACATGTGTGTGTGTGTACGTGTGTGTGTACGTGTGTGTGTGTACGTGTGTGTGTGTACGTGTGTGTGTGTACGTGTGTGTGTGTGTACGTGTGTGTATGTGTGTGTGTGTGTACGTGTGTGTGTGTGTACGTGTGTGTGTACGTGTGTGTGTGTGTACATGTGTGTGTACGTGTGTGTGTGTGTGTGTACGTGTGTGTACGTGTGTGTGTGTACGTGTGTGTGTGTGTACGTGTGTGTGTGTACGTGTGTGTGTGTGTACGTGTGTGTGTACGTGTGTGTGTGTGTGTGTACGTGTGTGTGTGTACGTGTGTGTGTGTGTACGTGTGTGTGTGTGTACGTGTGTGTGTACGTGTGTGTGTGTACGTGTGTGTGTGTGTGTACATGTGTGTGTGTGTACGTGTGTACGTGTGTGTGTGTACGTGTGTGTGTGTGTGTACGTGTGTGTGTGTGTGTACGTGTGTGTGTGTGTACGTGTGTGTGTGTACGTGTGTGTGTACGTGTGTGTATGTGTGTGTGTGTGTACATGTGTATGTCTGTGTACGTGTGTGTGTGTACGTGTGTGTGTGTGTACGTGTGTATGTCTGTGTGTGTACGTGTGTGTGTGTGTGTACGTGTGTGTGTGTGTACGTGTGTGTGTACGTGTGTGTGTGTGTGTACGTGTGTGTGTGTACGTGTGTGTGTGTACATGTGTGTGTGTGTACGTGTGTGTGTGTGTGTACATGTGTGTGTGTACATGTGTATGTCTGTGTGTGTACGTGTGTGTGTACATGTGTGTGTGTGTGTGTACGTGTGTGTGTGTGTACGTGTGTGTACGTGTGTGTGTGTACGTGTGTGTGTGTGTGTACGTGTGTATGTGTACGTGTGTGTGTGTGTACATGTGTATGTCTGTGTGTGTACGTGTGTGTGTGTGTACATGTGTGTGTGTGTGTACGTGTGTGTGTGTGTACGTGTGTGTGTGTGTGTACATGTGTGTGTGTGTGTACGTGTGTGTGTGTGTACATGTGTATGTCTGTGTGTGTACGTGTGTGTGTGTGTGTACATGTGTGTGTGTGTGTGTACGTGTGTGTACGTGTGTGTGTGTGTGTACATGTGTGTGTGTACGTGTGTGTGTGTACGTGTGTGTGTACGTGTGTGTGTACGTGTGTGTGTGTGTACGTGTGTGTGTGTGTGTACGTGTGTGTGTGTGTGTACGTGTGTGTGTGTGTGTACGTGTGTGTGTGTACGTGTGTGTACATGTGTATGTCTGTGTGTGTACGTGTGTGTGTGTGTGTACATGTGTGTATGTGTGTGTGTACATGTGTGTGTGTGTGTGTACGTGTGTGTGTACGTGTGTGTGTGTGTACGTGTGTGTGTGTACGTGTGTGTGTGTGTGTACGTGTGTGTGTACGTGTGTGTGTGTGTACGTGTGTGTGTGTACGTGTGTGTGTACGTGTGTGTGTGTACGTGTGTGTGTGTACGTGTGTGTGTGTGTGTACGTGTGTGTGTGTGTACGTGTGTGTGTACATGTGTGTGTGTGTGTGTGTACGTGTGTGTGTGTGTGTACGTGTGTGTGTACGTGTGTGTGTGTGTGTACGTGTGTGTGTGTACGTGTGTGTGTGTACGTGTGTGTGTGTACGTGTGTGTGTGTGTACGTGTGTGTGTGTGTGTACGTGTGTGTGTGTGTACGTGTGTGTGTGTGTGTGTGTACGTGTGTGTGTGTGTACGTGTGTGTGTGTGTACGTGTGTGTGTGTGTGTACGTGTGTGTGTGTGTACGTGTGTGTGTGTGTGTGTACGTGTGTGTGTGTGTACGTGTGTGTGTGTGTACGTGTGTGTGTGTGTGTACGTGTGTGTGTGTGTACGTGTGTGTGTGTGTGTGTACGTGTGTGTGTGTGTACGTGTGTGTGTGTGTACGTGTGTGTGTGTGTGTGTACGTGTGTGTGTGTACGTGTGTGTGTGTGTGTACATGTGTGTGTGTGTGTACGTGTGTGTGTACGTGTGTGTGTGTACATGTGTGTGTGTACGTGTGTGTGTGTGTGTACATGTGTGTGTGTGTACATGTGTATGTCTGTGTGTGTACGTGTGTGTGTGTACGTGTGTATGTACGTGTGTGTGTGTTTACGTGTCTGTGTGTGTACATGTGTGTGTGTGTGTACGTGTGTGTGTGTACGTGTGTGTGTACGTGTGTGTACGTGTGTGTGTGTACGTGTGTGTGTGTGTACGTGTGTGTGTGTTTACGTGTCTGTGTGTGTACATGTGTGTGTGTGTACGTGTGTGTGTGTACGTGTGTGTGTACGTGTGTGTACGTGTGTGTGTGTACGTGTGTGTGTGTGTGTACGTGTGTGTGTGTACGTGTGTGTGTACGTGTGTGTGTGTACGTGTGTGTGTACGTGTGTGTACGTGTGTGTGTGTACGTGTGTGTACGTGTACGTGTGTGTGTGTACGTGTGTGTGTGTACGTGTGTGTGTGTGTACGTGTGTGTGTGTGTGTACGTGTGTGTATGTGTGTGTGTGTACGTGTGTGTGTGTGTACGTGTGTGTGTACGTGTGTGTGTGTGTACATGTGTGTGTGTGTACGTGTGTGTGTGTACGTCTGTGTGTATGTGTACGTGTGTGTGTACATGTGTGTGTGTGTGTACGTGTGTGTGTGTGTGTACGTGTGTGTGTGTGTACGTGTGTGTGTGTACGTCTGTGTGTATGTGTACGTGTGTGTGTACATGTGTGTGTGTGTGTGTGTACGTGTGTGTGTGTGTACATGTGTACGTGTGTGTGTGTGTACGTGTGTGTGTACGTGTGTGTGTGTACGTGTGTGTGTGTACGTGTGTGTACGTGTGTGTGTGTACGTGTGTGTACGTGTACGTGTGTGTGTGTACGTGTGTGTGTGTACGTGTGTGTGTGTGTACGTGTGTGTGTGTGTACGTGTGTGTGTGTGTTCGTGTGTGTATGTGTGTGTGTGTACGTGTGTGTGTGTGTGTGTACGTGTGTGTGTACGTGTGTGTGTGTGTACATGTGTGTGTGTGTACGTGTGTGTGTACGTGTGTGTGTGTGTACGTGTGTGTGTACGTGTGTGTGTGTGTACATGTGTGTGTGTGTACGTGTGTGTGTATGTGTACGTGTGTGTGTACATGTGTGTGTGTGTGTACGTGTGTGTGTGTGTGTGTACGTGTGTGTGTACGTGTGTGTGTACATGTGTGTGTGTGTACGTGTGTGTGTGTACGTCTGTGTGTATGTGTACGTGTGTGTGTACATGTGTGTGTGTGTGTACGTGTGTGTGTGTGTGTGTACGTGTGTGTGTACGTGTGTGTGTGTACATGTGTGTGTGTGTACGTGTGTGTGTGTACGTCTGTGTGTATGTGTACGTGTGTGTGTACATGTGTGTGTGTGTGTACGTGTGTGTGTGTGTACATGTGTACGTGTGTGTGTGTGTACGTGTGTGTGTACGTGTGTGTGTGTACGTGTGTGTGTGTGTACGTGTGTGTACGTGTGTGTGTGTACGTGTGTGTACGTGTACGTGTGTGTGTGTACGTGTGTGTGTGTACGTGTGTGTGTGTGTGTGTGTACGTGTGTGTGTGTGTACGTGTGTGTGTGTGTTCGTGTGTGTATGTGTGTGTGTGTACGTGTGTGTGTGTGTGTGTACGTGTGTGTGTACGTGTGTGTGTGTGTACATGTGTGTGTGTGTACGTGTGTGTGTACGTGTGTGTGTGTGTACGTGTGTGTGTACGTGTGTGTGTGTGTACATGTGTGTGTGTGTACGTGTGTGTGTGTACGTCTGTGTGTATGTGTACGTGTGTGTGTACATGTGTGTGTGTGTGTACGTGTGTGTGTGTGTACATGTGTACGTGTGTGTGTGTGTACGTGTGTGTGTGTACGTGTGTGTACGTGTGTGTAAGTGTGTGTGTGTGTACGTGTGTGTGTGTGTACGTGTGTGTGTGTACGTGTGTGTGTACGTGTGTGTACGTGTATGTGTGTGTGTGTGTACGTGTGTGTGTGTGTACTAGTGTGTGTGTGTGTGTACGTGTGTGTGTGTGTACGTGTGTGTATGTGTGTGTGTGTACATGTGTATGTCTGTGTGTGTACGTGTGTGTGTGTGTACATGTGTGTGTGTGTACGTGTGTACGTGTGTGTGTGTGTACGTGTGTGTGTGTGTACGTGTGTGTGTACGTGTGTGTGTGTGTACGTGTGTGTGTGTGTACGTGTGTGTGTGTGTGTACGTGTGTGTGTGTGTACATGTGTGTGTGTGTACGTGTGTGTGTGTGTGTACGTGTGTGTACGTCTGTGTGTGTACGTGTGTGTGTGTGGGTACATGTGTGTGTGTGTGTGTACGTGTGTGTGTGTGTACGTGTGTGTGTACATGTGTGTGTGTGTACGTGTGTGTGTGTGTACATGTGTGTGTACATGTGCATGTCTGTGTGTGTACGTGTGTGTGTGTGTGTACATGTGTGTGTGTGTGTGTACGTGTGTGTGTGTGTGTGTACGTGTGTGTGTGTGTACGTGTGTGTGTGTGTACGTGTGTGTGTGTGTACGTGTGTGTGTACATGTGTATGTCTGTGTGTGTACGTGTGTGTGTGTGTGTACATGTGTGTGTGTACGTGTGTGTGTGTGTGTACGTGTGTGTGTGTGTACATGTGTATGTCTGTGTGTGTACGTGTGTGTGTGTGTACATGTGTATGTCTGTGTGTGTACGTGTGTGTGTGTGTGTACATGTGTGTGTGTGTGTGTGTACGTGTGTGTGTGTGTACATGTGTATGTCTGTGTGTGTACGTGTGTGTGTGTGTGTGTACATGTGTGTGTGTGTGTGTGTACGTGTGTGTGTACGTGTCCGGCAAAACAACCCCCTACCTCCTCGCGGTGCCGGACGGGCAACTCTGTCGTGGACAGCGCTGTGGGGGGAGTTCCAATTTTGATTGGCTCCTCCCCTCATGGCATATGTGTCCACCACAGGGGCTAAACGGGGGCTCTGGACGGGTGCGAGGGGCTGGTAACCCCTCCACCTTCAATTAATTACCACAAAACCACGAATTAAACTGAAATATGTAACAACTAAGCTTGTGCCGGAGGCCCCGGGAGGCCAGGCGTCTATGACGTCTCCTGGCCAAACCCCAATTGGCGGAGCCAGGAGATTGAATACCTACCCTCGGGGCTACTCCAGAAACAACGAAAAGCCACTACGGTTGGCCACGTGGAATGTTCGAACGCTCACTGCAGAGGAGAGGCTGCCACTCCTCTGTCGGGAGCTGGACCGGTACCGCCTGGATCTATGCGGCATTCAGGAGGTCCGGTGGACCGGCTCTGGCTCCTGCCACCATGAGGGGTGGACAGTCCTCTACTCGGGGCAGCAGACTGCCAAACAACAGGGTGTGGGTCTTCTTTTGAACAAAAGAATGAAGGGGGCGTGGGAGCGTGGCGGTGAGGTGTGGGAAGCTGTAAGCCCCAGGCTACTTTGGGCTCGCCTTCCCATCAACCGGAGGCGAGGAATGGTGGTCGTGGTTACTTATGCCCCCACCGAAGATGAACATCCGTGGAGGGATGCAGGCAAAGCCGATGAGTCAGATGCCTTCTATGACCTCCTGTCACAGGTGCTGGCTAAAGTGGCCCCTCGGGATAGAGTCATCATGTTGGGTGACTTCAATGCCCGAGTTGGTCATGATACTGGCACCTGGTCTGGAGTGATTGGAGGGCATGGGCCAGATCAGCTCAATAACAACGGTAGGAGGCTGCTAGATTTTTGTGCAGCCCATGGGCTTGTAATTACCAACACGCTGTTCCGGCATCGGCGCATCCACACAACATCATGGATGCATGCCGGGTCCAAGCAAGAACATCTGCTGGACTACATAGTGACGGACCAGCGAATGCGAGCCCATGTCCTTGACACCAGGACCTACCGTGGAGCTGATCTGCCCTCTGACCATCGACTAGTCATCTGTAAGATGCGCCTACCATTCTTCCACTCCGGTGGTGGGTGTACACCCAGGACCCCATTCCAACCTAAAGTGGCCTGGTCTCAGTTATCTGATGAAAGTTGCAAGCGAGAATTTCATCATCGCTTGCGGCTGGGATTGGCATCGTCCCCGACTCCTCCTGATGTCGAGGGTAAATGGGCGAGGTTTATGACTGTGACTCATGCAGCTGCAATGGCTGCTTTGGGTACGCGGTCCAGACCTCCCCAGACACCCTGGATGACAGAGGAGTTGTTCAGGATGGTTGAGAAAAAGCGACAGGCCCACTGTCATCGGCTACAGAATCCCACGTCAGAGAATGAGGAGGCTTACCGCAGCCTTCGCTCGGAGGTTCGGAGAGCCGTGAGGCGCTGCAAGGATGGGTGGTGGTCGCGGGTTGCTGAGGAGATGGAGTCTGCCTCAGTGGCCCGTGATCACAAATCTCTATTTAACTCCATCAAAAAAGTAACCTGCAGCGCCACACCTATTACCATCATTAGGGGAAAAAACGGTGATCCAATTTCCGACCCCCAGGAACAGGTTCGCAGATTTGCTGAGCATTTCTGTGAGGTCCTGGGGGAGGGAAAATCCCTCAGCCAGGAAAACATCGTGGCACAAAGTGAGGATGACCCTGCTGAGGCTGCGGTGCCTCAAATATTGGATGAAGTCACCCCCTGTGAGTGGCTGGCTGAGGTGCCATCTGCTGACGAAGTATTGAAGGCGATCCGGAGTCTGAGACCAGGAAAGGCAGCGGGTAGAGATGATCTCCCAAGCGAAATGCTGAGGGAGGGTGGCGTTTGTGCACAGACTGCCCTATATGACATCATAACAACAGTCTGGACCACTGGACGGGTTCCGCAGGATTGGAAGGATGCCCTGGTGGTCCCCCTTTTTAAGAAGGGGGACCGCACAGACTGTAACAACTACAGGGGCATCTCACTCCTCAGTGTGCCGGGAAAGGTCCTGGCAAGGATTATTCAGCATCGCCTTGCCAGGCACGCTGAGGAGAGGCTTGCGGAGCCCCAATGCGGTTTCAGGAAAGGGCGGTCCTGCACAGATGCCATATTTTCTGTCCGTCTGCTACAGCAGAGGTGTAGGGAATTCCAACAAGACCTACATCTCTGCTTTATTGACCTGGTCAAGGCCTATGATACCATCAGTAGGCCTGGGCTCTGGGTCGTTCTTCGTGCTTTTGGAGTACCTGACCCTCTGCTCACGATCATTAAGGACCTTCATGATGGTGAGCGGGCCCGGGTAAAACTACGTGGCCGGGAGTCAGAGCCATTCCCTGTACACCTTGGGGTGCGACAGGGATGTCCTCTGGCTCCCACATTATTTAACATCTATTTTGACCACGTGGTTCGTGAAGCCTTCAATAGCTGTACCGGGGGAATCTCCATATGGTACAGATATAATGGGAGGCTAATCGATGCCCGGGTGCGGTCAAGGGATGGCTCCCTATTGCTCAACCACGTTATGTATGCTGATGACTTGGTAATAGCTGCTCAGTCAGAGGAGGAGTTGGAGATGCTGCTGCTGAGACTGGAGCGTGCCACTAAGAGGTGGGGCCTTACCATCAGCCCCACCAAAACTAAGCACCTGCCTGGGTATTTTGTACCATCGGACACTCCACCCCCACAACTCCCAATCGGTGATGGGGCAGTTGTGGAGAGAGTGGAGAGTTTCCCATACCTGGGCAGTGTGCTTATGACTGGCTCCAGTTTAACAGCAGAGGTCTCACTCCGAATCAGTCGAGCGGCAATATCTTTTCATCGGTTGCGTAACGCTGTGTGGAAGCTACCTGGTCTGTCGCTCCGCACTAAGCTTCAGGTCTTCTCGGCCACGGTGATTCCGTCCCTTCTCTACGCTTGCGAAACGTGGACCCCCCTAATGGAACATCTTCGCCGGTTGGAAACATTTAGGCTGGCCTGCCTACGATCCATCCTGGGTTTAACCAAACTGGATTGTGTGAGGAGCTCACAAATCCTTGAAAGATCTGGGCAGGGTCCCATCGGTGAGCTCCTCCGGCATGCAAGGCTGCGATGGCTGGGTCATGTAGCCCGCATGCCCAGCCACCGCATGCCGAAACAGCTTTTGTTTGGCCGGATTGAGGGGGCTAAGCGGGCGCGGCACGGGCTAGAGAAGAGATGGAGTGATGTGGTACAGGAGGACGTGGAGCTGAGTGGACTTGCCGATGACTGGTACCAGCGGTGTCAAGATCGGCCTCTGTGGAGGAGGCTCGTGAAGGACACTTCTGGGCAGTTGGAGGCAGTCGCCCTCCAACAACAACGGTGGGCGGAGGAGCGACGCTCACAACAACGAGCGGAGCGCCGGGTGGCTAAAGCACAGCAGGTTGGCACAGTAGGGGGCACAGGTGGTGCATCAGCCAGTCATCTCAGTCAGTCGACCCGTGGCACCTGCTGGGTCTGCCCCGTGACCTCCTGCCAGCGGGTGTTCGACACTTCACGTGGCCTCAGGGTGCACGTGGCCTGGCACAAGCGTCGTGGTGACGTCACCGCCACTTAGTGGCGAATGGCGGTTGTTGTTGTTGTTGTTGTGTACGTGTGTGTGTGTACGTGTGTGTGTGTACGTGTGTGTGTGTACGTGTGTGTGTGTGTGTACGTGTGTGTGTACGTGTATGTGTGTGTGTACGTGTGTGTGTGTACGTGTGTGTGTGTGTACGTGTGTGTGTGTGTACGTGTGTGTGTGTACGTGTGTGTGTGTGTACGTGTGTGTACATGTGTATGTCTGTGTGTGTACGTGTGTGTGTGTGTACATGTGTGTATGTGTGTGTGTACATGTGTGTGTGTGTACGTGTGTGTGTACGTGTGTGTGTGTGTACGTGTGTGTGTGTGTACGTGTGTGTGTACGTGTGTGTGTGTGTGTACGTGTGTGTGTGTGTACGTGTGTGTGTGTGTACGTGTGTGTGTACGTGTGTGTGTGTACGTGTGTGTGTGTACGTGTGTGTGTGTGTACGTGTGTGTGTGTACGTGTGTGTGTGTGTACGTGTGTGTGTGTGTACGTGTGTGTGTGTACGTGTGTGTGTGTACGTGTGTGTGTACGTGTGTGTGTGTGTGTACGTGTGTGTGTGTACATGTGTGTGTGTGTGTGTACGTGTGTGTGTGTGTACCTGTGTGTGTGTGTACGTGTGTGTGTACGTGTGTGTGTGTACGTGTGTGTGTGTGTACGTGTGTGTGTACGTGTGTGTGTGTGTACGTGTGTGTGTGTACGTGTGTGTGTGTGTACATGTGTGTGTGTGTACGTGTGTGTGTGTGTGTACATGTGTGTGTACATGTGTATGTCTGTGTGTGTACGTGTGTGTGTGTGTACGTGTGTGTGTACGTGTGTGTGTACGTGTCTGTGTGTGTACATGTGTGTGTGTGTGTACGTGTGTGTGTGTACGTGTGTGTGTACGTGTGTGTGTACGTGTCGTCCGGCAAAACAACCCCCTACCTCCTCGCGGTGCCGGACGGGCAACTCTGTCGTGGACAGCGCTGTGGGGGGAGATCCAATTTTGATTGGCTCCTCCCCTCATGGCATATGTATCCACCACAGGGGCTAAACGCGGGCTCTGGACGGGTGCGAGGGGCTGGTAACCCCTCCACCTTCAATTAATTACCACGAAACTACGAATTAAACTTAAATATGTAACAACTAAGCTTGTGCCGGAGGCCCCGGGGGGCCAGGCGTCTATGACGTCTCCTGGCCAAACCCCAATTGGCGGAGCCAGGAGATTGAATACCTACCCTCGGGGCTACTCCAGAAACAACGAAAAGCCACTACGGTTGGCCACGTGGAATGTTCGAACGCTCACTGCAGAGGAGAGGCTGCCACTCCTCTGTCGGGAGCTGGACCGGTACCGCCTGGATCTATGCGGCATTCAGGAGGTCCGGTGGACCGGCTCTGGCTCCTGCCACCATGAGGGGTGGACAGTCCTCTACTCGGGGCAGCAGACTGCCAAACAACAGGGTGTGGGTCTTCTTTTGAACAAAAGAATGAAGGGGGCGTGGGAGCGTGGCGGTGAGGTGTGGGAAGCTGTAAGCCCCAGGCTACTTTGGGCTCGCCTTCCCATCAACCGGAGGCGAGGAATGGTGGTCGTGGTTACTTATGCCCCCACCGAAGATGAACATCCGTGGAGGGATGCAGGCAAAGCCGATGAGTCAGATGCCTTCTATGACCTCCTGTCACAGGTGCTGGCTAAAGTGGCCCCTCGGGATAGAGTCATCATGTTGGGTGACTTCAATGCCCGAGTTGGTCATGATACTGGCACCTGGCCTGGAGTGATTGGAGGGCATGGGCCAGATCAGCTCAATAACAACGGTAGGAGGCTGCTAGATTTTTGTGCAGCCCATGGGCTTGTAATTACCAACACGCTGTTCCGGCATCGGCGCATCCACACAACATCATGGATGCATGCCGGGTCCAAGCAAGAACATCTGCTGGACTACATAGTGACGGACCAGCGAATGCGAGCCCATGTCCTTGACACCAGGACCTACCGTGGAGCTGATCTGCCCTCTGACCATCGACTAGTCATCTGTAAGATGCGCCTGCCATTCTTCCACTCCGGTGGTGGGTGTACACCCAGGACCCCATTCCAACCTAAAGTGGCCTGGTCTCAGTTATCTGATGAAAGTTGCAAACGAGAATTTCATCATCGCTTGCGGCTGGGATTGGCATCGTCCCCGACTCCTCCTGATGTCGAGGGTAAATGGGCGAGGTTTAGGACTGTGACTCATGCAGCTGCAATGGCTGCTTTGGGTACGCGGTCCAGACCTCCCCAGACACCCTGGATGACAGAGGAGTTGTTCACGATGGTTGAGAAAAAGCGACAGGCCCACTGTCATCGGCTACAGAGTCCCACGTCAGAGAATGAGGAGGCTTACCGCAGCCTTCGCTCGGAGGTTCGGAGAGCCGTGAGGCGCTGCAAGGATGGGTGGTGGTCGCGGGTTGCTGAGGAGATGGAGTCTGCCTCAGTGGCCCGTGATCACAAATCTCTATTTAACTCCATCAAAAAAGTAACCTGCAGCGCCACACCTATTACCATCATTAGGGGAAAAAACGGCGATCCAATTTCCGACCCCCAGGAACAGGTTCGCAGATTTGCTGAGCATTTCTGTGAGGTCCTGGGGGAGGGAAAATCCCTCAGCCAGGAAAACATCGTGGCACAAAGTGAGGATGACCCTGCTGAGGCTGCGGTGCCTCAAATATTGGATGAAGTCACCCCCTGTGAGCGGCTGGCTGAGGTGCCATCTGCTGAGGAAGTATTGAAGGCGATCCGGAGTCTGAGACCAGGAAAGGCAGCGGGCAGAGATGATCTTCCAAGCGAAATGCTGAGGGAGGGTGGCGTTTGTGCACAGACTGCCCTATATGACATCATAACAACAGTCTGGACCACTGGACGGGTTCCGCAGGATTGGAAGGATGCCCTGGTGGTCCAGCTTTTTAAGAAGGGGGACCGCACAGACTGTAACAACTACAGGGGCATCTCACTCCTCAGTGTGCCGGGAAAGGTCCTGGCAAGGATTATTCAGCATCGCCTTGCCAGGCACGCTGAGGAGAGGCTTGCGGAGCCCCAATGCGGTTTCAGGAAAGGGCGGTCCTGCACAGATGCCATATTTTCTGTCCGTCTGCTACAGCAGAGGTGTAGGGAATTCCAACAAGACCTACATCTCTGCTTTATTGACCTGGTCAAGGCCTATGATACCATCAGTAGGCCTGGGCTCTGGGTCGTTCTTCGTGCTTTTGGAGTACCTGACCCTCTGCTCACGATCATTAAGGACCTTCATGATGGTGAGCGGGCCCGGGTAAAACTACGTGGCCGGGAGTCAGAGCCATTCCCTGTACACCTTGGGGTGCGACAGGGATGTCCTCTGGCTCCCACATTATTTAACATCTATTTTGACCACGTAGTTCGTGAAGCCTTCAATAGCTGTACCGGGGGAATCTCCATATGGTACAGATATAATGGGAGGCTAATCGATGCCCGGGTGCGGTCAAGGGATGGCTCCCTATTGCTCAACCACGTTATGTATGCTGATGACTTGGTAATAGCTGCTCAGTCAGAGGAGGAGTTGGAGACGCTGCTGCTGAGACTGGAGCGTGCCACTAAGAGGTGGGGCCTTACCATCAGCCCCACCAAAACCAAGCACCTGCCTGGGTATTTTGTACCATCGGACACTCCACCCCCACAACTCCCAATCGGTGATGGGGCAGTTGTGGAGAGAGTGGAGAGTTTCCCATACCTGGGCAGTGTGCTTATGACTGGCACCAGTTTAACAGCAGAGGTCTCACTCCGAATCAGTCGAGCGGCAATATCTTTTCATCGGTTGCGTAACGCTGTGTGGAAGCTACCTGGTCTGTCGCTCCGCACTAAGCTTCAGGTCTTCTCGGCCACGGTCATTCCCTCCCTTCTCTACGCTTGCGAAACGTGGACCCCCCTAATGGAACATCTTCGCCGGTTAGAAACATTTAGGCTGGCCTGCCTACGATCCATCCTGGGTTTAACCAGACTGGATTGTGTGAGGAGCTCACAAATCCTTGAAAGATCTGGGCAGGGTCCCATCGGTGAGCTCCTCCGGCAGGCAAGGCTGCGATGGCTGGGTCATGTAGCCCGCATGCCCAGCCACCGCATGCCGAAACAGCTTTTGTTTGGCCGGATTGAGGGGGCTAAGCGGGCGCGGCACGGGCTAGAGAAGAGATGGAGTGATGTGGTACAGGAGGACGTGGAGCTGAGTGGACTTGCCGATGACTGGTACCAGCGGTGTCAAGATCGGCCTCTGTGGAGGAGGCTCGTGAAGGATGCTACTGGGCAGTTGGAGGCAGTCGCCCTCCAACAACAACGGAGGGCGGAGGAGCGACGCTCACAACAGCGAGCGGAGCGCCGGGTGGCTAAAGCACAGCAGGTTGGCACAGTAGGGGGCACAGGTGGTGCATCAGCCAGTCATCTCAGTCAGTCGACCCGTGGCACCTGGGTCTGCCCCGTGACCTCCTGCCAGCGGGCGTTCGACACTTCACGTGGCCTCAGGGTGCACATAGCCTGGCACAAGCGTCGTGGTGACGTCACCGCCACTTAGTGGCGAATGGCGGTTGTTGTTGTGTACGTGTCTGTGTGTGTACATGTGTGTGTGTGTGTACGTGTGTGTGTGTACGTGTGTGTGTACGTGTGTGTACGTGTGTGTGTGTACGTGTGTGTGTGTACGTGTGTGTGTGTACGTGTGTGTGTGTACGTGTGTGTGTGTGTGTACGTGTGTGTGTATGTACGTGTGTGTGTACGTGTGTGTGTGTACGTGTGTGTACGTGTGTGTGTGTGTACGTGTGTGTACGTGTACGTGTGTGTGTGTACGTGTGTGTGTGTACGTGTGTGTGTGTGTGTACGTGTGTGTGTGTGTACGTGTGTGTGTGTACGTGTGTGTATGTGTGTGTGTGTGTACGTGTGTGTGTGTGTACGTGTGTGTACGTGTGTGTGTGTGTACATGTGTGTGTGTGTACGTGTGTGTTTACGTGTGTGTGTGTGTACG